>NC_135735.1:15035000-15336250 GCF_041903045.1 Epinephelus lanceolatus
TTTTTATTTTAATCAATGAGCCAGTCCCTCCAGGTTTTCTTATCTTTTTAGTATTGCTTTCACTGCAGCTTTTCTCATAAATTGCGACGAATGTTGTGACGTTTCTTGAGGATTTCTTGCAATGAGATTGTTGGGGCGAGTAAAAATTGCAAGAACAGTTGCAATGCTGTCTTGAATTCGGCGTTTATTATTATAAGCATTCAGTGTTCCCCATAGAATCAGAATCTATGTGTGATGGTAGGGGAGTGGGTTTGGCGAGCAGCAACAGACGATCGCTGATTGTCAGCTGTTGCTGCTGCTTAATGCAGCGGTGAAAGCGCTCCATTGAGCAGCAGCACTGCATCTCTCTGCCCAGTTAGCTTGAGCTGACACAGAAGCAGAAGCTACTATACAACACAGAACCATTAAGTACAGTAGTCAATCTCCCAGTGACACCAACAGAGCTCGTCTGTTGTTAAACCTGTTGATAACTGTTGGGTAATATTAGCTGTGTAATGCTAACAGTTAGTTCTGTCACTGCAGTCCTATTTCCACCAGACACTTTCAGTATGTTACCTTTGGAACCAAAAGTAACCCTTCAGACATGGTACCTAGACCCTTGTGTTTCCACCGCAAACAGTACTCTTTCAGAGTGTCATCACTCGCACTCTGCCCAGCACTCACTGTATTTCCTGCTTTATCAGTCTGCAGCTTATTTATCATCCACAGAATGAGGGTGCACACTGACATTTTCAGAACAAAACAGGCTGCAGTGAGAGCCTCTCCATGGGATATATTAAAATAGCTGGTTTGTGCATTTAGTCCTTCTAAGGTAAGCTCAGGGGTTCAGTGTTGCCTGAGCACACAGAAACAATGTTCTGCTATGCTTTTTTTCTCTCCCAGTGAGGATAGGGATATACACGGTTCACATAATCCAGTCAAAATTAATAAATATTTTTAAACACATCCATTCAAGAGGCAGCAAATCATCCTTTCATTTTATAGCTGCAGTTTACTAATGTATGTAAAACTCTCCATGGTAAGAACAGTGGTTACATAAGCTTCAAAACCAGCCACAACTCAGCCCTGAGCAGAGTGACCGTCCGCTTTTATTTCACACTACTGTGTTCACAGCTCCACCTTTTAGTACCGCATCTTCGTGCTAGGTACCCCAACAGAGGGGGCACCACAAATGGGGACAGTACAGAACGGTTGCATTGGTACCATCCACAACTTTTCAAAGTGGAAATGGAAAAAAAGCGTATCGAACTGAACCGTACTGTACTGCTGGGTGGAAACGGGGCTTAAGTGTAACTCTGTCCCAGGGGCAGAGCTCACACTCCCGCAGCAGTAGTCTCTGAATGGATCAATGTGCAGCGGCGCAATGAAATGAGGCTCTACCCATTTTGAATAGGCACATTTCTGGTAAAATTGAGGGCATAGGACAAAATTGCAAGGTTGTGCACAATTCACAAGGACTGACTAAGTTTGCATTAACTGTTGCAATCACAACATCACAACATCCTTAAGGGACTGATGAGCAGATGTCTGTGAGAGAAATTCTTTGCTCAAAAACCTTCACCTGAGAAGTTAGGTTTGTTCAGATGGGAACCTGATGTGGCTCTCTCTCACCATATTGCACAATCCTGTTGTGTAACCTCAAGTTGCTTCATTGTGAAAGTTTATTTATCTTCTTGGAAATATTCTCTGTGGAATGAACTAACTTTATAATTTGCACAATTTATCCTAGAAATTATCTCCAGCTTCTGGATAACAAGAGTCTAGTTTTTGTTCTGTTGTTATGCTTTTTTTCAAAAGTTAGGACAATTACATTCATGCATTCTGTCTGTGGTGAAACAGAAAAACAGTCGTCTGAACAAAGCAAGAATGCTGATCTGAAAAATGAGACTAATTTTTTCCAAAAATGAGGGGAGCATTGCAGTGGGGGTAGGCACAATCAAAGAAACTGCAGCTACTGTGTATATCATTATCAAAACTATGGATGAGTGACACAGCTAACAATACAAGCAAGTTGTTTTCTTTATTACACACAGCCTCCACTGTGTGTGTTTAATGGATTGAGCTACAGTTCACGTCTTAAGGCTGCAGAGGATGAGCTCTAACAGTCTGTCAGCGACCTTTTCTTGGCTTTCCGTCTGATCAAAGCCTCTACTCAGCAGCACTCCCTGCTGCAGGTCCCAACCCTCTGTCCCTCTCACTTGATGTGGAGGAGAACAAAGGCGAGTCGGAGAAGGACAGACAGAGGAGAGGAGGAGAAAGAAGAAAGTGTGAGTAGAGAGGGAGAGAACAGGGATAGGCCATGCTGAGAGGTCATGTTTGATGAGAACTCTGGATCTCCTGCAGATAGACAAAGAGAAAGGTCGGCTCAACTCAGCCAAAATAGAAGCACAGAGGAGGAGGGTAGAGGACAAAAGATGAGGCAGAAGTGTTTGGAAGACTGAGGAGGAGGAAGAAGACGAGGAGGGGGGGTGTAGGGGAGGGATGAGGAGGACCCATTGGACAGGAATAGCAGCTCCAATTAAGATTGGTCACAAGATAAACAGATGCCCTGCGTTAACGTGTTCGTGTGTGTGTGTGTGTGTGTGTGTGTGTGTGCATGCATGTCTCAGTGGTTGTGAGTGTGTGAGATGAGACAGTGAAAGTGTCTGCGGTGTGAGTATGTTTGCTGCTATGGGAGTTTACAAGCATCTGTGCATGCATTTGTACATTTGTGAGCATTAATATATAGATGTGTGTTTGTGAAGTTGCATCCATGAGAATATGTGCATGATTGTGTGCATACATTTTTTATAATGTGCTTGTGTTTGTCTGTGCATGTTGTGTGTGTTTCTGTGCTTTGTTTTCTATACTTAAATATATTCATGTATGTATACGTATGTGTGTTACCGTAGGTAGATGTATGTGGATGAGTGTGTGTGTGTGTGTGTGTGTGTGTGTGTGTGTTGAATAGCTTTGCAGTAATTACATCCACTTCGACCTTGGTTGCCATGGCGGTCACCGTGGGGACAGATCGCGCCAGCATGGAGGCTGCGAGGGCGCCCCACATCAGCAGACCAAGTGGATACCAAGCTGATCAACTGAGCATTTTACGTCTGTGGGATGATGATGGAGTACGATGCCTGTGCTGTATGCGAGTGAGCGCCGATGATGGAACGGGTGCAAAAGATGAAGAATCTCGGTGCTTCTCTTCATCTGTTGCTACTGGATACGGATGATCTTTCAGCCTCGTGCAAGGGTGGCGGGGCAGAGTGACAACACCCCCACTGTGGCTCCATCTTTCCTTCTCCAGTGTCTCTTGTCTATTGTTGTCACTGTCCTTGTCTGTCTTTGTCTGTCTTTGTCTGTCTATCTGTCTTTCTCCTTTCGTGTCACTTGGTATAAACGGCAGATAAACCACAGAAGACTTGCCAAGTATCGAGATAAGACTGTGAACAATCCGGCCTATCATTATTTGTTGGACCTGGTCAATATCAAATAAACAAGATAAAATATTTAGGCTTTCTTATCAGGTCTGGTTTGAGTCACCTGGACAATTACGCAGAATTTAACTGTGTAATATGATCAATTTATTAGTTATATCTACAGAGTGATCAGTTACAGCCCAGTTCAGACCAATGATTCGTGATGAGATGAAACAGATTTAGAATGTTGTAGAGAAACGTGTGAACTGGCCATCTGAGCTCCACTCAAGGCGGCTGATGGTGTCACCTGCAACTCAGCTGGTCAAATCACCAGTGGCTGATTTTAGAACGCAACCTGTTTCTAGAGCCAATCGGCTTGTAGTGCATGGTCAAAATGACTGCCAATGACATTTTCACTTGCTGCAGCAGGTGCTCTGCCCGTACTGAGCCCTCGGTTATCATCCTCACAGTGTGCTGGTGTCGGACGGTGAGTTGCTGCTGCTGCCTGCTCAATGTGCTTATGCCCCCTCATATTAGGGCTGCAACGATTAGTCAACTAATCAATGACTCATCGACTATTAAAATAATCAGTGACTATTTTAGTAGTCGACTAATCAGTTTCGAGTCATTTTTCATAGAAAAGTACTGTAAAAGTACCCAAAAATACTCTTATTGCAGCTTCTTACGTTCAAATATTGGCAGTTTTACACACTCTCCCATGACAGTGAACTAAAACCCTTTGGCGTGAGTACGAAACAAGACATTAGATGACATAATTTTGGGGTTTGGGAAAGATGGACCAACATTTTTTTAACATTTTAACACATTTTTCGATAAAATGATTAGTCGACTAATCGAAGAAATAATCGACAGGTTAGTCGACAATGAAAATAATTGTTAGTTGCAGCCCTACCTCATACACACACTCATTGACTAACTAATTGGCACTGCTTACTTATATTATTGTGGCATATTTATTATAAATACAGTCCATCTGATGCTTGTTCTGTTTATATTTTTTGCCGTTTCATCACTAATACAAATGCAGTTGTAGCCAGTATCTCACTATTACTACCCTCATTCATATTTTAAGAAGCTACAAATTATATTCAGCCACAAAATGAGCCTCAAAAGCTGAAAATCAGAACAGAAGCACAAAGAGTTGTTGCATAGAGATGATACAGCGCCATTTCTAGTTGCACTGATACATTGCAGAATAGCGCATTACAAGTGGTCTCTTTGGTCTGAACTGGGCTTTACACACACTAACAAACTGAGCGGATCAGCGAAAGGTAAAGAAAAATGCTGTATTTCTCTGTAGGGTTCTTTCTGTAATTTTGTTAGACACTTCTAATAACAATGTGAGCCTGTCGGTGGCAAAACAAGCACTTTTAATGGACGTAAATTGATGGTGTGCAATTGCCTGAAGGACTTGCATTGCAGCCTGTTTCGCAGCTGTGGATGTGGTGCTCTCATTCAATACTAGACTGACTTAAAAAAACTGTTGTCTCTATTTGTCACTTAGACACACAAAAAAAGGGAAAATAGGGCCCAGGTTCCAAAATACCAAAGTTTCCCTTTGAATTGACATGCAAAAATGTTCAACTTAAGACTTACAAGAAACTTTTTTACTGCCATTAAAGGTTACAAGAAAAACAATGTCCTTAATTGTAAATCTGCACACCCTTACTACAAATTACCAAGAGGGGAAAAAATAAATTTGGTTTTGTTCCCAGGTAAATGGTTGTACATTTAGAAACTGTCATGCAATGTCGGGTAATGATGCAATACAGAAGTAGCAGAGATCCAAAGGGATTGTTGGACTATGAAAAGGGGGACATGCTGTTTTTCATCTGATAGGGTGACAGAATGACAGTTTGTCTGTTTTCATAATAAATCTGTGCACAACCCTTAGTTAAACCACACTGAACAAAAATACTGATTCCAAATGGCAGTGTGCAGCTTTGTCATTTAAACAACTTGTACTGTGTCTCCCCTCAAACTTACAGTATGCACAGTTTAGTTTGCCTGCTTCTCTGAACTTCATCCTTCCCGAATGTGCCACTTTCATCATAATAATGGTGCAAAAACATCCTCAAGGCAGCAAACGTCAAAAGAAAATATTCCACCGGGGGAGACACCCGTTTGTGTTTCACAAGATTAAAGGAAAGCGTTGCCACAATTATGAGAACGTCCATCTGTGCTGGTGGTCTGCAGCATGTTGGTCATTAAAAGTACATGTCCCACAGTGCCTAGAGTGCCTACAATCCATTGTGCATGACATTCTCAGCAGCAAATTCTGAAGACCAGCCCAGCTTGGAAAGTTGGTGTGGTAAACAAGCTGTTAGTGTAACCCCCCCCTCCACCTCATCACATCCACATGCTGCAGGCCAGATTGAAGAAATCTTCATCTTGACGCCTCACTTCATGAACTATTTGGAACTAAAAAGCATGTTGTTTCTTAGTCCTGACAGTTCCAGCTGTAGCTCTAGGAGAAAACAGGTTGGAAGTTTGACACGCGCCACCAGGTGGACTCTTCCAGGAAGACAAGTATATGTGATGACCCGGCATACATCACACCACTTACAGAAGGCAGGCAGCTAAAACTGCTGCATGTTATAAACATGACATCCTCATGACTAATTCATGGTAGCAGGTTGAAAATATGCAAAGCATTTGCTTGACCAGATGCATCTCAACTATTTCAAATATTTAAGGGCATATTGAAATATCTTTTCCCCCATTCTGTTCAGCCTTCATCAGCATGACAAGTCTCATTAGTGACTCAGTGTGTGTCATATCTCCTCCCCTCGGTGCTGGCTTTCACACAGTTTAGATCATTTCAAGTTCCTCCCTCTGCAACTTTAATTTCCCCTCTCTCCAACTCCATCCCTCTCTCTGTCCTCCATCTATGTCTCAGCAGCTCTCAGAGGTAATTTTCTCTATTCTTCAAGGCTCATTGGTCACAGAAAGGAATCTGTTCTCACTGCCCACCAGTCTGGGACCTTGAAGACCTGTAAGGACAGAGTGCTAGTGTAACTTTATTCCCTCTTTGAACGCAGGAACGAACTGAAGAGAGGGTAAGACCCATGGATCTGCCTTTCCTTACTGACCTGTTGTGGACTACAACTGTATATTTGTTAAAATATCTTTCTATCTGGATTCCCTCCCTGCTGTGGTTTAGGCCATGAAAAATTAATCAGCATTAAATATACACGCTACAACCAGATTACGGTTATAACGGGGAAATCCATATGTGGTGCGACAGCATGCAAAATGAAATCATTTAGAGTTCATAAGTTATGTGAGCGAGTTGATTTGCATACAGATGTGTAACGCAGAGCCCTAACAAAGTGCCTGGTTAATTGAATTAGCACTGACGGCCTCAGTGGAGAAGTGCTATGCCAGCAATAAGGTTCCAGTGTTGCAGAGCAGGGCAGCAGTAAGAGTAAACAGTCGCCCCGCAGGGAGGCATATATCGTTATGTTCCTCCTGTGGTCGTTTGGGACAGCAGAGCTGTCAGAAACAGGGCTGGGCTGTTACTTCTCTCTGTTTCAACGTCCCATTGCCATTCTCACTCTTTACAAGTACCTTTCCTGCAGAAACACTCATCGTCTTCTAACACTCTTCTGCTCACCCCTTGTCCCTGTTCCCTTGGGTAGTTCTTCTTTCCGTCCACATAGAGTACCACTGAACGTTTGGCCCTGTGTTTTTTTTACCAAGCAGTCTGGTTCAGTTCAGTTCATTAGATATTAGAATGGTTATTTTTGGGTTTCCAGTGTCAAAAGTTGTGGATATACCAACACTCCATTACCGTTTTTTTGTTTTGTTTGTTTTTTATCACCCCTCTGTTGAGGTACCTAGCACTCTGAGAAACACTGCAGTCCATTGATTGGTCCCATCCCATCTATTGCCACAGAGACTCCAAACACTCCAGCCTGATCTTTTCTGAAAATTCTGTTCTTAAAATGTTAGATCTGCGAGGTGAAGATGTTCCTCTGCATCATTTAAGAGGAAATATCCCGTTAGCTGGATGGAACAGTGGCACAGCTATTACCATCCGTTAACAACCTCGCCTACATGTAAGAGTAGCGTTTGTGGAGGAAACGTAAAATAGATCTAGGGGTCCATACCATACGGTTTACACAGGGTTCTAAGAGCACCATATCAAAAGTGTTTGATGGTGAAAACGTAGCATGTGTAATCAAATATGTCTAGGAACAAAGAGCCAGGATGAAACTTCAATTTAAATCAGAAATGCAAAGTATTTTTGTACATTTTTGTTTGCATTTGCACTGCACCAAATCACAGATTTAAATGTAGTAATGTCTGTTTAAGGGTCAAGTGTGTAAGATTCAGTGGTATCTAGTGGTGAGGCTGCAACCAACGGAAACTTCTCCTGTGTGCCGAGCATGTAGGAGAACTAAGTGGCTGTTGCAAAAATGGAAAAATGTAAATGGTCTTTTCTAGAACCAGTGTTTGGTTACAACATGGCAGACTCCATGGAGGAGGACCTGGTCTGTATGTCGACCTAAACGGCTCATTCTGAGGTAATGTAAACTCAGTGGTTCTTAGTTTCAGGTGATTATAAACTAGCATAGTTTTGAATATTATATTCCATTTCTGCTACTTGATCCCCCTAAATCCTACACACTGGACTTCTAAGTGTTAAGCTTGCGATGAGTCAACACAGAGTAATTTTGTTGTTGTTGTTATACAGCCCTGTGATGTGTAAATAGATGGTGTAAAGAAGCTGTGCAGAGGTGGAGAGGCAGATTGAAGATGCCAGACAGACAAAATTCTTGCAATTACTTGCTGGCTGTCATTCTTTCAGTAGCAGACTGTACCTCTTTATCTTGCTTCCTTTTAGACAAATCAGTAAGTTGGCCACATAATTGTGTTTAAATGTCAAACACAGTGTTATAATCCTTAAGAATTTAATGACAACAAAGCACATTTTGACTATTTATGGGCAGCATTTCTTTCAGCAACAGTCACTCAGTATATTTACATTTGGTAATTAGCTCTCAGTCCATTAGATTTCATTGTTAGCGGAGGCGTCCACCATTCATGTGCTGGATTTAAACTGCTTACATACACGAAAAAAATTCACACGAAAAAATGTGAGTAATCCAGCGTTACTGTTTTTACTCTTATCTCTGATATCCTCCTCATTGTTTGCTGTTCACTCTCTTACAGACACATAAGAGTTGTATTAAGTTGTTTCCGAAGCAAACTCAATATTCCCTACTGCTGCTCGTTCACATTTAAACCCTTCAACTTGTGAAACACAGGCTGGCTGTTATGTGAAGCAGTCACAGGAAATGTCACTGCGACTGCATCTAGAAAAAAGCATCTAGAAAACAAAATAGTCATACCTGGCTTTTTTTTTTTTTTTTTTTTTTTTTTTTTTACTGGATCAGTTTTGAATATTTCATGCAGTAACTGAACCAGAAGCAGCAGCCACAGTGACAGGCTGCACACCTCCAACTCCTCAACAAATCAACCAACTCATCTTACAATGTCCTGCTGTTGTGTGTACTCACAACATGTGCAGCATGACTGCACACTACTGTTACCAGTAACTACAGGTGATGCTAAATCAACCAGGACTGAAACATAAAGGTTTATAATTTGAAAAAAAATATAATTCCTATCTTTGATACAACACCTTGAGAAATATCAATACATACAATACCATTTTCGTTAACAGGCAAATTTGACATCTAGGGTATAAAGTTCACTTTTTTTTTTTATCAAAAGATTAAGAGAAGGATACATATAACAAGATAAATACAACAAGGCTAAAACATGACAACTAAGACTTTTCTTTTTTGGTAAACAGCAGCGAACAGCTGAATCAGTAAATATTAACAAGCACAGAAACCAAGAAAGCGCAGCTGGTACCAGGTTTATTGATACTGCTGAAAATTGGTATTGAAACTGTTTCAAATATTCAGAATCGATTTGTATCGATAAATTAATATATTCAAGAACACCACCTGCCACCTGAATGCTGTATAATGAATGTAGCTGCTGTATAATGTACTGAACGCCCTGATACTTGGCCATTGGAAAGGTCTAACATAGGGGCAATGGCACTTTGGGAAGCAGGAACTACAGTCCAGTGGACCCCAAAACTGGAACAAGGATAATACGGATTGTTCTTTAAAAAGGTTCTTGGGTTCTGGGAGAAGTTCTCAGCTCCACAACATTTTTCCTGACTCATGTCCTGTCCACACCGAGGTAGACTAAAGGCGTTTTCACACTTGGTCCTTTCCAGCCCTCTAAACGGACTCAGAGCCATGACTCAGCATTTCTGCACATGTGTGAACTCTAAGAGAACTCAGACCCCTGAGGTGAACTTAACTGAACCTCAGGAAGTGGTCTGAGTTTGGTTTGTTCACGCCCGCGGTGCAGTTTACTTGACCTGTGCCTTGTGAACACAAAAGGCTCCAGGTTCGCTTTGGTTTTTGCCATTGTATTTAGCCCTCTACATCACATGCTGTTACACATCGGCCTGTAACACTTGCAAGGACTCAGTATAAGGAGTAGTTTGGTCCATGGTAGATACTGCATGTCTCCAGATGTGCAAAGTAGAATAAATCAAACTGCAACAGTCTACAGCACACAGAGACACTAAGGTTTTCCTTTAAGTTTATCTGAAAGCGAGGGGCTTCATGACCGCACTGCAGTGCCACATCAAAGTAAAAACAAAACTATGATCAACCAATATCATATATAGGCTATAGTCTGAACAGAGAGAGAACTGAGTCCTCTTTCAAATGAACTGACAAAGTCTGCTGGTCCACTTTTTGTTATAAAGTTATATAATTGCCTAGAGTTGGTTTGTGCTCTCACGGCAGCATTTACAAGAGGACCAGATCAAACACCTTGCACAAGAAAGGTGCTCTTGATTGGTCAGAATTTTCATGCGGGAAAAATCCAGGAAGTAAAACGTTGAAGAAGAGTACACTTGCAAGACAAATGTGACACTTTCTAATGTCACAATGGAGGGACAACTACGCAGGTTGATTTTAGCGCTGCTCATCGTGGACTATATTGCTGTCATTGTTCATTTTAGTCAAACTATACAGTTTGAAAACGAGGCGCAGCTCCAACTAGAAAACAATGTTTTGATGCATTGGATGTGCTGAATGTGCATATTAAGGCAGTACAGGAGGACGCACCAGAGTAACCGGGCCGAGACCACCTCTTCAACAAAGTTTTGGTGCGGTTGTTTTGTGCACACCCGAGTGTGACTGATTGCTGTGTTCACACTTGCCCAAACAAACTGTACTTAGGGGGCAAACAAACCTGAGGTCGATTTAACCAAACCAAATACGGCAGGTGTGAAAATGCCCTCAGAGGACTGAATTTGGTTTGTTTAAAAAGGACTATATGTGAAAAACCCTAAATACCAATTACTGCATTAAGACTCTTGATCAAATTACTGTTTTATATTGCATCAGATGACATTCATTCATAATATGAAGTGTGACATGACTTGATTTCCATTGTGTTATTGGTTGTATAATGCAAAATATGCAATAAAGAGGGCATCAGAGGCAGCCAAGAAGAAGTCAATTCATCCACTTAGGAGCATTTTTGGAAAACTCCCATCTTAGTGTGGACAGAAAGCCAAAATGTAGGAGAAAAAGATGCTAGCATGGACATGCTTTCAGCCTTATCACTGCTCATCTCCTCAGCACTGATCCCGCATCACCCAACAGACCATCCCTCTCTCACCTCGGGTCCTGCTCTCACCTCCCTCACTCAGCCGTGTTAGCCATTCACACTTGGCCTGTGAAATCACACCCCCTTCACAGGGGCTCTTCAACACGCCACGCTCTCCCTCTCTTCCCTTCCTGCCCTCCCTCTCTCTCTCTCTGCCCTGCTGTCTCTTTGAATTCTAATTGACTGAACAATGAATCCATCATTATTTCCCTCGCCTGTAGCAAACAGATGGGGCATTGCCGGTGTCTCTCCATTTTCATTGTCCCTATACATCTAACCCTGTCAGTGGCACTGCATCATCAATCTATCTACCTGTACGGCCCACCCTGTTTCTCTTCACCTGTTCCAACAACTCACAAATCAAACTGATTTTACTGGGTCAGTCCCATTCTCTGTGTCCATGAGTCACTCTCTTTACCCACAAACTGACTCTCCCTTCCAACCACGAAGAAAACAAACCACACAACAGCTAAATATTACATTTTAAATTGGACTCTAAATCTTCATTTGTGATTGCACCTACCTACAGTACAGAAACAGCTCTCCTGATGTTATGGATCAAGCATAGTCTGGCCAAAATATTTAGCATTTTTATGCCCGCCAAGAGAAACCATTACCGGCTGCACTGGCAGCTATAAAGGGAGTTATAATCACCTTTACTGCTGACTAATATCTTGTTTCTTATGAAAAGCACTGTTATTTCCTGACAAAATGTATTAAGTGTTATTGCTGTTATGACTGAATGCTTCAGCTTTGCTCGCAGGCCACCAAACCAACAAAAACATGAAGAAATTCACCCAAAACACATCATCGCCCTCGGTACAGATGTTATTATGACGTCGAACCATGACTAAGTGCCTGTTTTGACATCTGTGTGTGTGTGTGTGTGTGTGTGTGTTTGAATGTGTTGTGTGTGTTTGTGTGTGGTCGGTATTGTCAAGTGTGAGCTGTTTGTGTAAGAGTGAGAGACAGCCTGGAGTGGTGCATTGTTAAATCTGAGACAGCAGATGAAAAAACACACACACACACACACACACACACACACACACACACACACACACACACGTATTGTGGATTACATTCAGAAACTGCTGCATTAAGGGTTTTGAAGTTAAAGGTTTTCATTTCTAAGTAACAACACAACAAAACAGCCGCTGTAACACAGTTTTAGATCCGAATCTGGATTGATGAAGTCATACCTTTTATATGTCATCATCAGGGTGACAAGAGAATTCCTAAAATAAAGTTTTCATTAGTTTATAATTAGAATGGACCGCTGGCTCTAGATAGGGCCATTCATGTTTTTGTCTCTACCACCATCATTCTACAGGCATGGAAAACTTTTAGTTCTGCGTCAATCATTAATGTTGTTAATTCTACATGTGACAGGTCAAAATATCTGCCGTGAAAATGGTTGATTCCGAACAGTAGTAATGACATTGTATTCACCAAGTTAATTGCTGAGATATAGAAACATGCCACGCAGACATCTGATAGAGTCATGATCAGACATGTTGTAAACAAACCCTCCAGTTAGCCAAACTTATTTGGAAGTGAACACAAAGCTAAATAGTGAAATCATTACCCAAACATCCAACATTTCACAGATGGACTTCCTGGTTCAAATTTGACCTTCTATACTTCCCATAGTTGTGCGTGCACATATTTTTGCCAACATTTCAGTTGGCAATTTTTATTCAATTTTCATTTATTTTTGTAAATCTAAACCAATTCTTCACGTCAAGCGGCAGCCTCCAGGGCTGAAAAATCAAGTCAATGCAGAAACGCCAAAAACAGTTCATCGAATGGCCACTTGAGGCTCCAAAAGCGAGTCAGTCCCCGTAGAGCCCCATGTTAAAATGCACAAATTTACAGCAAATATAAACATGTTTACAGCAAGGTACGTACAAAAAATAGGGACAGGGACATGTGCACGGGGGGTGAATTTTATATAACTCATCCATTTAAATTTCATTATGGCTTATAGTTACACACGATTAAGGGCCTGGCTGCTCTGAGTGACAGGCTGTCTGTGGGCAGTGTCCTCGGGCTCTGAGGCAGATCCACCCCTCGCTCCTTCACAGCTCAACCCTTTCGTGCAAATATGGTCACTCTGGCTCCAATAATCCAAGATGGCCACAGCCAAAATGCTTAGCTGGAAGCTTCAAAACAAGAGTCCGCAAACCAATGGGTGATGTGACGATGACTGATGCTTTGAATAATCTAGCTAAACTGCTGGCTTGTTTACAACCTGACTGATCATATGACCACCACTTTACCTGTTTGACTTCAAAATCTTTTATAAGTGCAGTTTTAACTTTTGATTGCCCAAACTATAGGAATCTGAAGTATAAATATACACTTAAATATACAGCGGGAGGTGTAACTTCAAACTAACAAACTTACAAGTAACCGATCTAACCATCTTGATGCTGAAACTGAGGAAGTATTGTGGAAAAATATCTAATCAACCTCCTACACACTTCAGTCAAGCCAATGTAATGCTGGGACTGAGGGGGTTGCCGTGCAGCATGGTGCTGTGCGGCGCAGTGTTGTGTTATGTTGTGCTGTGCTATGCTGTGAGGGATAATGATCCGTGGCTGTGTAAGCCATTAGTGAGTAAGTGGTTATGTTGGAGCCCCTGTATCCCTGACGCCTGCTGTCACTTTGATAAATATGCAGCACACAGATGCCCTTCCATGCAACAGTTCTCTGCTGCAGATAGCAGTGCCATTTAGTTTATTATGTTCCTCACAATTTATTAATTGTCATAAATATTTCGAGTTTAGGACCAAATTGGAAAGTGCGACAGTGCTCGTTGGTGTACCTTGTGTGTCTGTTTTTGTCTGTGTGTGCACGGCGATCAGTCTGACAGGCTGTAGTATGTTATGGTTACAGCTGGCAGTCCAGGGACAAACATAGTCCTGCAAGCGCAGGGCCCAGAAGGCAGTGAACCACGTGATACAAAGCCTCGCAATGAGAAAATGACAGCACTAGCTCTGACATGCATATCCGCTGACAGCGAGAGAAGCCTGCGTGTGTGTTTGTTTCCCAGTGCGCTGAATTCACCCTTGACTCCCTTCAAAAGCTGATTTGTTTGGGTCACCTCAGAAAACCTCCGCAGACATTCGGGGAAGACTTCCTGCGAAGCCGTCTCTTTTAAGTCTGCTTATTTTCACCTCATTTCACACCAGTATGAGATGGGCTCGTATGAAAGGGCTCAATTCACGGTCCACTGAGCAACAGTTTTTAAAAAGAATACATTAATAGATGCACTCCCTGATCTCCCTCTAATGTTGGGTGAGTAGCCAGCCCTCACAACCGTATGCTGGCCTGCCTGCTTTCACTGTGTTTGTATGAAAGGACAATCAGTATAAAGCAAACGTATATATTCATTCATGGTGAGTGTTTGTTTTTAGCCAGGGTGCCTCTGTCCCACATGCAGATTCAAAGCAGTGATTCTCACATGGAGTGGAGATGCGGCAGCTCTTTGTCTATGTGAAAGGTTGGAGGAAAAGAGGCTTTTTCATGGTCTGAGTCCACTGTGAATCGAGCTTTACATCCTGCTCAACTCTTTTGCAAGTGAATTAGATCCAGTGGCATTATGCTTGGAATTCCCTGGGGTCAAACAGACATGGATAATTGTGTTTTCTATTTTCTCTGCTTTGCCGCTCCCGTTTTTTTATGTGTGCGCACTGGTTTGATATTTGTGTTGATCATCTAAATCTTTTCTTTTTGTCTCTTTCTTTTTCCCCAGGATGGTAAAATGGATGAAATGTCAAATAAATCTTATTTTGTACAGTTAAGCATGTTAGAGGAGCTCTTGTTAAGTTTTTTCTCATCCAAGTAAGGTATTTCTAGGCCTCTCCGGGAGAAAATTTACTTGGCTTAACTAAAATGTAAAATGTAGAAGGTATCTAGGATACTAAAATGTATCCTTTGTAACTTCTCATACCTTTTGTCTTCATGATATAACTGAAAAGTGCTCCCTGAGGTTAGCAATTAGGCCTTAAATTGTGTGCAAGTTTCAGTGTGTGCGTACTAATGTGCCTGTTTGTGTGCAGGTTTCCAGGCATATTTGAACAAGTGAACCACAGTCGACAAAGAAGCAACCCAATAAAAGCAGCTGTGTCTGAAAGAAAAAAGCCTGGAACTTTTTCCAATTGTGCTACTAGGTTAATCTTCAACCCAGTGTTGATCTACACTACCCAACACGCTCGCAGGTTCCTAGGCACTGTTCACACTGGAAACACAGGTCTGGCAGTAAGCCTTACTGGCTTGCTGTGGCTCTCCCAGTTAGGACTGTCACTACTGTGGCCAAGGGACCGTTCTGAGAGAGCGGAGATACCAGCTCTGTTTTCAGGGTTGAGCCAAAACCACCGTTTTGTCTGTGTGTGAGTGTGAGCAGGAAGACAGGCCTCTTATTATTTTACTAATCTCGGGATTAGGAAAAGCAGCTTTGAGCCTTCAACTCGCTCTCACTAATCAGCTTCAGTGTATTCAACAAATATGATCTATAACTGCTCGCTCACTTTGGATCTGTGCAAACAAACAGACACTTACAAACCGAGAGTGCAGGGATGTCTTTTTTGTTGGTTATTATGTTCCTATTCCTAGTTTCCACAGGGCACAGCGCATCAGTAACATAGAGAAGCTGCATGGACATGGCTTTGATTGACTGTCCTGTTCTGGCATCGTCTTCGTCACCTAAATGTGTATGATCACCAATTTCTTTGTTCAGTTAAGCTCATAATCACTATCAACAGACCTGCAGTATTAAGAAGCTAATCTGGACTTTGGAGCAATAGCATTGGCAATGAAGTATTCCCGCATTGATCTCTGCCAAATCACTAAAACGTTCGTAATGAACTTTTATGTCCCCTTGGCAACGCCAACTGTTCACATTTACATCCCAGACATTTATATTTCATGTTTTATTTTATATTTTCTAGCTGATCACAGGAGTCAGAGGATGTGAATTATACAACATCTCAGATCTGTGCTGGCCAATATAACTGATTTGCCTACAGTGATATTACTCACATTCCTTAATATTACAGGACATATTTGTGCGTGAGTGTGTGTGTGTGTGTGTGTGTGTGTGTGTGTGAGACAGAGAGAAAGAGACAGAGAGACTTTTTTTGCTGGAGGCTTTGTTCAGCTCAGAGCTGCCTACTTTCCTGGAAATAGGATTTTGATCTTTTGCATTGAGAGTGATTATAGTTCACTTCGTTCACACATGCCTGCACCCAAACTTTGACAAGCCACAGCAGCGAAGGTGCAGAGCATGTAGGAGAATGTGTAAATATGCTTGCATGTGGCTGACTCCCTGTGTGTTTCTGCGCGTGCGTGTGCCTGTGTACGCACCTTAGCCAGAATCCCTGGGGCTTGCAGATGGCGACCAAACATGCCAGCCATACACACACACACCTCCAGAGCCAACCTGGAGTCAGGGCCTCGTATCCTGGAGATGCGTGCTGCCAGGTTACAGCTCTCTTGGACAGTGTGGTGCACCAAGACGCCAAGCTACCTCCCTGATCCCCACAGAACCTTATCAACCTGGGATGAGGCTTTTTCTGCTCCTTTACATTTAAGGCCAACAAGACACAAAGCCAATACATCCATGAGTTGTGTACATGGTACAGTATGAAGACGGTTGGTTTTGGAGAGAGGTACAATGTCTAGTCAAGTGAGTCATGTCTGCATATGAGAAATAATGAGTGAGTAATAAATGAGCAGTAAAATGGAGCCTGTTCTCCAAAGTTACAGGAAATGGTCTGAAACATTTGTTTATATTCAAGAGACAAAGCCCTCTAGTGGCTGCAGTAATTATAAAAATTACATAATAATGTGACGTTATTATAGAGCCACAAAGTCCACATAGTGAAGTCAGGGTAGATGGGTAAGTCTACAAAATGTTGGACTTTAACAGCAGAGACTACTGGTTAAGGTTTGTTTACTGATTCTTTTAATCCCTACCTGTAACCAGGGGATTGCTATTGTAACCAGGATGACAACGGTCTCCTAACTTCAAAGGAAAACTTCACTCCTCAAATGACCATTTGTCTAGCAATTACTCACCCCATGTTTCATTTAACTTGCGAAGAAAACTTTGTTTTTGTGAACAAAGAATCCAAAAATGGAGACAAATCTTGATGGATTGTTAGCAGGGGCCGAGTTGGACAACATCAAAACTACATCATTGCATCCATTTACAAACTCTCACACAACTGTTGCAGTACAATCCAAGTCTCATTTAACCGGTCAAATGCTCACTACTTCCCAGTCAAACAGCCCTTTCCAATAAGAAAATGAATTGAAAGGGAAATTTAGCTATGATCTCTTCACAGCCAGATTCCATTGACAAATACAAAATAACATATAAATAAATAACAAATAAAATGACAAAATAGTAATTTTACCTCACTGAACACAGGAGATGCTGGTCTGCTGCTGCCTGGATCAGCAGTTTGTTTGTGTTGCTGTGTGACTTTGGTGTGTGACTAATTAGTTCGTATTCAGCAAATTCACACAATTTCACACACACAAAAAAAAACTTAACTGATCAAGGCAGCTGATTTGTTGAAAGTCTTCAATTCAATAATTATTCTCAGCTTGTGGATTCTTTGTTTGCTGAAGACATGCAGGAAAAACAAAGTTTTCTCTACAAATTCAACGTAACATGAATAACTGATATACAAATGGTCATCTGAGGGTTGGAGTATTCCTTTAAACAAGTAGCTATTCTAACCAACACCATGATCTTTCCTTAAACCTAACTGAACCTTAACCATAATGGTGAAACTCATAACCAGTTCATAGTGGCATCAGATTTAAAAATGCTTTTATGTGTCGTTCTGAAGGGTATGAATCAACAAGGGATCTTGTCATTTTAATTAGTTATTGCTTAAATGCCTCTCCAGAGCAGGATAATTAGGTTTTGACAAGAAACAACAATTTTATTTTTTGTTAATGTACAGGAGATTGTTAAATGCTGAGTATTGGCCAAATTAGTACATTTTGCTGAAAATTCATGAGCAGAATTATATTGTTGGAACAAAAGACAGGGAAATGTTAAAGTTTTGCAGTGCACAAGTGTCACTGTAATGTGGTTTACACCTAAAATATTCAGTTGGGGGTGACAGTGGCTTAGTGGATGGAGCAGGTGTCCCATGTATAAAGGCACTGTCCTTGCTGCAGCGGCCACAGGTTTGATTCCAGCCTGGGGCCCTTTGCTGCGTGTCTTTCCCCCTCTCTGCCCCCCTTTCATGCTACACTGTCCTGTCAATTAAAGGCAGAAAAGCCCCAAAAATAATCTTAAAAAAAAATTCAAAGTTAACTTTCAGCTACATTTTCTTATTCTTATTTTTCTAATGTGCTTCTGTATGATTTCTTTTAATGCTATCAGCTTGCCAGTGACTGCAGATTAAAATTAGCCTGTCATTCCATCATGGAACATTTCCATGATGGACTCAAGGGTTCATATTAATTAATGTGCACTGGCCCTTCTTAAATAAACATAAACTTTGAAAAATACTTCTTATAAGCTTCTCCAGCAGCTAACTGCCCAACACACCCATCATCACACACAGCACAGATACATGAACACATGCACGTTCGAGCCCAAACACATTTACGTTAAATATATATATATATATATATATATATATATATATATATATATATATTTTATACTATTTTATATGTGCCTACACAAACATACACACATACAGACTGCTGTTAATCCTAGTTGGTGAGTAGTTGGTAAGGCAAAGCAAGGGTCAAAATAAAATATTTATCCTCAGAGATGAGGTGCAAGGGAAGGAACAAAGATAAGCGGAAAGACAGAGAGTGTGAATCCTTTGTCTTCAGAGTGTGTGACAGAACTGACTTGTTCCTGACCCCAGAATCCTCCGCTCACCATCATCGGGAGCGACAAAGGTGGAACAAAAAAAAAAGATGAATGCCACACTCCAAAGTGTTACAGCGACAGAACAACCTGCCTGTGTGACCCGGTGTGAGACAGAATGCTAACACTGCCAGCGATGACAGACGGGGATGTTGACTTACCAGGGTGTTACACCTTGCCTGATGTGCGCATGCAAACAAGTAAACACTGGTAAATATACAGCAGAGTGAGCTGTAATCACCCAATCAAATGCTGACGCACACAAATATATGCACACTCAAACAAAAACCACCCAACCTCGAAGATGCCATCCTGCTGCTATTACCAGCCACATACAGTGATGGATGTGTGTTTTTTGGTCTCAGTCCAATGTGTTTTAGCTAAAAGGACAATCGTCCTGGTTCAGGGGCCCAGCAGTACACTGTCTCTCAGCTGGAGGGCTCATCAGCCTCCGGTATTAACATATCTTCCCATATGACCTTGCCTCTGCTTACTTTGGGTACACAGTGGCAGCAACATGGGGGAAAGGTCGTAAATGAGGAAAAGAAATGCAGAGAAAAAAGACGCTGGTCAACAGTCGTGTCCCAGTGAGGAATTTTCTGGCATTCGTCCTCTCTATTTAGATCCTCCATTCCCACATTTTACAGTCTCGCTCCCACTCTCACGACACTTCCTCTGTCCAGTTCTCTGCGTGTTTGCAACAAAAAACAAAAGCGGCTGAACTAGAAAAGAAGTAGGGCGCAGAGCTAACCCAGCTGCCTAGCCAGGCATTCCTTATTCCTTTGGCTTTTAATGCCGGCTGTTATAAAATATGCATGGCGTGGCGTGGAGGGAAGCTACTTAAGGTGGACTACTTTATGTGCCCATGTGTGGTTGTGTGTTTGTGTATGTGTGTGTAGGACAGAGTGCATATAATGGAGTCCTCTTTAATGGGCTGGAGAGGAGGACAATCTCCCCGGTGCCCCTTATGGACACTGTTAGGCTGTGTCTCCATTTACATACACTGAAACTGCTATAGAAGATGAGAATGGGTAGTGTGGTCCCCATAGGAGGACAACCTGTAGTAATATGAGGTCAACCAAGATGCATAATACATGCAGAAATATACTGTGTATCCTGATAGTGCATTTGTTTGTGGTAAAGAGACATCACCTCACACATTAGCCGATACGTTCATCGGCTCCAGTTGCACTTTAAATGACCACAATGCAGTCACGCAATAAATTTAATACAAATCTTGACCAGCAGTTGTAAAGACAAGGCTATAAAGCGGTTACAAATAACTTAACACACTTTCTCAAGCATTAAGTGTGACCTAGTATAAATTTGAGCTCTCGTATTTGATTATTAGAGACTGTTTCCATAGTTATTTTTGACTCACTATGATAAACCTCGGACTTACATCAATCCCTCTTGAAGCCGAAAGACTTATGATGCATTAAGCTCCGCCGCTGAGCTATGACAAACCATTACTTTTAAATCCAGCCTAAGTCAACTTCATGCTCATAGTTATTCATTTCACCCATTTTTTTTATGAAATGGTGTATGACTCATCCCTTTAAAATTAAACTCCCCCACACACAAATCCTCCCACGAAGGTCGAAGTGTTTGCAATTAAAAGAGTGGTTATTTGCAGTGTCGGGGAGGTGACTGACATTAACTTAACAAAAGAAGTAAATTACGTAAAGGTGATGAGAATTACTTAGTGACTGTCATAACAGCTGAGCACACGCACTGAGAAAGAGTGCTTCATTTCAGGGACCTAACCGTAACAACTGTAAATACATTAATAAATTGGGATTATTAAAACTTCAACATTTTGGGAGCTGGGCTTATTTGACACTTTGGTTTTTGTATCGGATTACGAAGAAGATTAGGCAGACTTTATTACCTGTGGACAGAGCCAGGTTAGCTGTTTCTAGTCTTTATGCTAAGCTAAGCTAGCGTTCTTATCATACCCTCAAGGAAATAGACAACACTGCACTTCAGTAAACATCACCTTCATCAAATTCACTGTCAAATAATTTTAAATATATGTCAATGTACAAAACACAAGTAGGCACGCATTTGTATCGCACACAAACTGCATTTCAATCCGTCTATAAATATGCATGATGAAACCTAAAACAGGTACCTCACCAGCTGCACTCAACCGAGAACTACTAAGTCCACTCTCACAAACATAAATCTTCAAAACGGGCAATGCAATATCATTTTTTAAACTCTTAAACCTTAAAACCGAATTTAATTTTTCTGCCGCTTCACAAGTCTTCTTGAAGAAAAATTGCTACAACGAAATTTGTCCCTGCAACTTAGAGTATAAACATGATTCCTGACAACTGTTAATACAGAAACATAGTTCCTGTGTAAGGTTAATACAAAAGAAAGATCAATATTCATTAAAAATGAGTCACAACTAACGTATCAAATAATGATACAAATTCTAATTATGACTTCTGCTGGTGGTAGCTTCATATTGACAGGAGTGGTATTGATCTTCTCGTCTAATGCTGCAAGAATGAAGATAAGCATATTCCCCAAAATGTCAAACTTGTCATTTAAAGGACATGTCACAAGTCATTTAACATCTACAATATTATTTTACCTTATTTAACCAGGAGTAAATGATTCATTGAGATTAAAAATTTCTTTTTCAAGAGTGTCCTGGACAAGACAGGCAGCACCAGCACAAATAACACAACTGCACACAATAAAATGAAACAATTAAATGATTCAAAGCCGAGGGAGCAGCATACTTAAACACCTCTTTTCCCAGTTCTGTATGGACTTTAGGAACAGTTAGCAACAATAAGTCCTGGAAGCGAAGACAGTAACTTCCCATACTTATTTGTGGGATGCAGATCCATAGGTAAAACAGTAGCAGACCAAGAATAGTCTTATAAATAAGAATGTGCTGATGGTTAAGTTTACGGGTGGACAAAGCAGACCACCCGACCTGAGCACACAGAGAGCAATGGTGAGTAAGGGCTTTGAGATTCATAATAAATCTCAATGCTCCATGGCAGACAGCATCCAGCATGTGTAGGCATTGAGAAGGTGCATGCATGTATAAAACATCACCATAGTCCAGCACAGACATAAAAGTGGTGGCTACAAGTCTCCTTTTGGCCTCGAAGGAAAAACAGGACTTGTTTCTAAAGTAAAAACTTCAACTTCAGTTTTTTTCACCAGTTGCTAAAAGTGAGGCCTAAAAGAAAGAGAATCGTCAATTATATTATCCCATATTCCACTTTCAACAAAGTTTAAAACACAGAGAACAAGTTCTGATCATGAAAACACATGTGACCCCTGACTGTATGTGAAAGGCAGATGTGCACGAAGCCTAGTAGTAATTATTGTGATAATTATATGTGGTGTGAGCATTCCCTACATTTTATTGATTGGCATTCGTGTTCACTGCGGATACCAACAGTTACTAATTATGCTATCACTCCTTTGTTCAAAGGAGATTCTGTAGGAGGCAGGTGATCAAAGGAACACACTAACTGCTCTCTGTCTCTGTCTCTCTTTGCTCGCTAAAACATCTATTGCGGTTGGGGGATGAACACGAGGTGATGACTTGAGCTGCATTTGTCTCACTTTTACCTTATAAAATCTGTCATCTCCAGAGTGATTCAGGCATCCCCATATTGTGCATTCAGTCACTTGCTCAAGACTTCAGTATAGTCTGTGCAAAATCAGATTTGGCACAAAGGCCGCCACACTGCTGTTACAGTAAAAATGAATTCGTGAGCCACTGCCAGTTTACTCACTTCAGCTGTAGAACCATTCATTTAATACTGTCCACGCCAGACAGAGGAGATGTAGTGAGTAAATCTCAAGCTCTTCACTGGCAGGAAGCTGCAGCTCAAAAGACACCCTTGACGTACACACTAAGACATGCAAGAAACAACCATACTGTTTAACAACGGCAGGCCACAGTAAACATGGGGCCAGTGTGTGAGCCTACACACCCCAGCAATCACAACCAAACGCTGCACCGTCGGTCAAGAATCAATTTTATCTTTTCAAACACATCTTATTTTGTCTCAAGTACACAGCCAATTTTATTATTTCACCTAACTGTACTGCTGTAGCTGATTTCATCATGAAAAGTGTGAGACAAAGACGAAGCTTTCAGCCACCTGACTGCTGCACCACTTCTGACCAATTTTCACCCTCTTGTCACATGAAGAAGCTAATCAAAATGAGCTTTCCTGTGTGTTTACGAGAGTGCTCAAATTAATGTTTCTCCTCTCATCTTTATCTCATCACCCCTCACCTACACACAAACACAGACAAACACACACCATTCAGTCCTACCACTGCCACTCTTAAGTGCTCAGCTGCTTTGTTAAGATCTGATGTATCTGTAATGTATTCAGACACATGGTAGTAACAGTGGGAAGGTAGCACATTTCTCCTATGTTTATGTCCCCTAAAATGAATGACCTTGACAATACTGACTGTACTGACTGTCTGTGCACTAGGGTTGCAGCGATATACCAGTTTCAAAATATACTGTGATATACAAGTTGACAGTTATCACACCATGTACATTTGCTTAACTATGATATGGGGGAAAAAATGCAACTGGATGTTGAATCTCCCCTTTATCTAAGTTATATTCTAAGGGGAGACTTTTTACACGCAATTGTTGACAAAATTGTTCAATTAGTTTCAATTATAGTTAAAAAAAAAAAAAAAAGGTTTGGTCAACCAACAGTAACTCTTCCATTTTTATTCCTTTAAGGGTCATTCTGACTGACAATGAGATAAATTCTTTACTACCGTGAAACTGCGACATTTTCTGGGACAGTTATCGTACTGTGAAAATCTCATACTGTTGCAACCCTACTGTGCACTCGTCTAAAATCTGAGAATCAAATGTATGCTAGGCAAACCAGATTAGGTACGGCACTAACACTAAAGCCAATGGCTGTTTGATATAAAAAAACATGTATTGACTGGAAGAAGAAGATATACGTTATTAATCCCGGAAAGGAAATTCAGTTTATTTCACTCTGTTGTCACGTACACACGGGCCCAAAATACACATACATGCACAGACAGGACCTATACATGTCAGAGCGAGGGGGTTGCCCATGGATAAGAATCCAGAGCAGTTGGAGGTTCAGTGCCTTGCTCAAGGGGAGCCTCAGTCCAGCTACCAGTCCACACTCCATGCTTGGTCCATGCAGGGAGTTAAGCCGGCGACCCTCCGGTTCCCAAGCCAAGAACCTATGGACTGAGCTACTGCTGCCTCCCTTTGGTCCCTTTTCTAAGTTTTTTTTTTTAATTATTATGTAAGAAAAAAAAAAATTAAGATTTTTTTTGGGCATTTTTTGCCTTTAATGGACAGGACAGTTAAGTGTGAAAGGGGGAGACAGAGAGAGGGGATGACATGCAGCAAAGGGCCACAGGCTGGACTCGAACCCGGGCCGCTGCAGCAACGGCCTTGTACATGGGGCGCCTGCTCTACCACTAAGCCACCGATGCCCCGAGTATAAATATTTAAAACATGTCTGGAGAGGGACTTCAGAGTTTTAAAGAGTCTTTATTTCTGCCTGTTTGCATTTTGAGATGCAAGCTGACATTACGTAGATGGTGTTGAGATCAGGGTAGATGAGCCTTAAAGAGAGTTGTCATCTGAGCTGGAAAAAGATGCTGTTTTCACAGTGTTTGAATTGGACGTGGCGTTTTTGGAGAGATGTCAGACAAATTCAAAGAATTCTATAGCAGTTTATCAGTCACGTATTATCCTCTTGCAGTGTCAGAGAGAGCTATTATCATTATGACCACGTTTGTTTTGATTTGAAGGGACAATAAAATGACAATTACCCGAGCGTTTGTTTGTCAGTAATAGGTAAATAGATAAATTGTCATTGCCCGATTTAACAGTCACTTGGAGATGCCTCCAGTGGTGATGAGCATCTCCAATTTCTTCTTGCATTTTGGAAATGACACATCTGCTTTCATTTGAGTCCTTAAATCTCCCAGCGCTGCTAATAATGCCAAGCCTTTCTTATGGCGATTCTGAGCTGCCTTCACTGAATCCTGACCTTTAAATTGTTAAATAAACTAACATTTACGATAGTCACAACAGAAAGGAAGGAGTTGGGTTTCAGAGCCTCAGACTTGCTGTTTGGCGGCCAAAGCTCTATCTAGTGAAACATGTCTGACAGGCTTCCTGGCAGCTGGCTAATGGCGTCATCAGTGTCAATGTAAATGATCAGGCCATCTCAAGCAAAACTAGCTCTCTCGGCTCTGTACAGAATGACAACATCCCTCACTAAGAGTCCCAGAGGACACACACAACCCTGATTACATTTCTGCTGGAGATACTGTATAACCATAGAACTGCAGGAAGCAAACAGAATCAGTCTCTCAATGCTGCCCTCGGAAGAGCAGGTTTGTTTTCATGACCCTGCTCAAGAGATGCTTTAAATCTCAATAACGGTATGGTCAGCCGCATGTTTCTGCCAGACCCATACACTCACGCTGCCAAAAATACAAGCAGTCACACTTGCGCAAAAGCATACTCACACAGTCACTGTACACACACA
The DNA here is from genome assembly GCF_041903045.1 of Epinephelus lanceolatus. Lineage (NCBI taxonomy): Eukaryota > Metazoa > Chordata > Actinopteri > Perciformes > Serranidae > Epinephelus > Epinephelus lanceolatus. The sequence continues at coordinate 15,060,614 of NC_135735.1, forward strand.
GACACACACACAATCTCCCGCACACCTACATGCCAACAGCTGTGCGTTCTGGCAGCGTGATGGAGCCAGTGGCAATGATTGAAACATGCCTCTTTAAGCTGGAACCCTGCGATATGGCTCTATCTGCTGGTCTGCACAACCACACTTAGCTCTTCATTTTAATAAACAATACACCCCCACACACACAGCTTCACTGACTCACACACCCCCATACCACCAACACCACCACCACCACCTCACCCCATCCTCACATGCAGTCAGCCAGAGAGCTTGTTCGCCCTCTTTACCTCATCCAAACCTCTGTTGCCTTAACTCTCTCTTTCCCTACACAGCGCTTGGGGCCCAGGAGCTTACCAGGGCTCTCAGTGCAGTTGAAATAGCCTCTGGCCTCAAATCCTTAGGGGTTGTTATCCTAAAAAAAAAGAAACACCATACCCTCTTTGATCAAGCCCCCAGTATCAGCTACACAGCCAGCCCGCTCCCCTATCCATCTCAGTGTAAATAAACAGATGCAGCCAACCCCCCATGGAAGTGCCATGTGGTCACATTATGTGAAAATAAGCCCGGCAGAGGGAGTAGACGAGTCCTGTAGGTACACAGACACACTTTAAAGCTGTCAAATTGTATTAAAAAAAAAGCCAACACACACACTTTTTATTTACCGATGACATTCCTCTATTTCTGTGTGTTGTCCTGCTTTGTGGATCAGTGGACAAGCTTGCTCTCTTGCTCTCAGAACTGTCTTTTCACCGCGCTCTCTGTCTTCTTTACCTGCTCGATACTCCCCTCGCCTTTGCCTGTATAATATAGCAGAGCCACTGAGGGCATGTGTGTGAGAGATAAAGAGCGAGCAGGAGTGTGTGACTGTCAGTCACGCTTTCAGGATCCAAGGGCAAGTTTAAACTGTTATGGCCTGCTCCTTTGAAAATAAAAAAAAAAAAAGCCTCAACAATGTAGCGATCTGCAGAGATAGAAACAGCTCTGACACGGAAGGTCTTGTGGGGCTGTCACGAGTGTCACCACGCAGAAAAGCAAAAGTACTGAGAGCGGCAATGTGATGGCAGTGTAGCTTGGGAGAAGAGACATTTGGGCACGACAGAATTCATAAATGTACATGAACCACTCACGCTGCGCAGACAGGTAAACGATCCCCAGTCATAGTCATTGCCTGCGGGGCCGCAAGCTAAAGAAAGCAGCTCATGCCTAAGACGTGGAGAGGAAGAGGATAAGAGGAGGTATAGATAGGAGGGGTTGAGGTTATGGTAAATCAAGAACATAAACAAGGGAGAAGAAACGGCAACATTATTGCCTCGTCCGCCCACACAAAACAAATCCTCTGGTGACAAGATGCAAAACTCACAAGAATAATAGGGAATTTGATTGGCAGATGCAATAATTCAACCAAGGGAATTCATCAGTGAATTCTGACAGCTGTGTGTGTGTGTCCATGTGTGTGTGTGTGTGTGTGTGTGTGTGTGTGTGTGTGTGTGTGTGTGTGTGACAGACAGCTGTTTGTCTGAAAGAATGAAAAGGATGGCAGAAAAACTGTTGTCTTCTTGGCAGCATAAAACTGGAATAAAAATCACTACTGAGAGACTGACAGAGCAGCTCAAATCAAGACTGAAACCCCGTCAGTGTGTGTGTGTGTGTGTGTGTGTGTGTGTGTGTGTGTGTGTAGGTAAGACAGGCTGTCAGTGCGCGTGTGTGTGATTGAAAAGAACAGCAAGTCTTGCAGTGAGGCATGCTGAGACTGTGGTCCTGGAGAATGACTTAGTGTGTGTGTGTGTGTGTCCTGTACCCTTCTTACCATTATCACTTTCATTCCCCACTCTTTTTCCTAGACAGCCCATTGATCTAACAGTGTTCCTCTCTACCCTGTCCATTTAGTTGTAAAGCAGACAATTGGGCACAAAGAGAAAGGGCAGTCTGCTTGTTGTCTCAGGCGTTGTGACAGCAGACACCCCTGGTCCACCTGCACTTACTGATTTTGAATCAGTGTAACTGTTCTGTTCTCTGCATCTATGAAAAATGAATAAGCTTCATAATGTGAAGCCGATGGCCCCACCTCATAAGCGCAGTACAGAAAGTAAAGCTGCAACTTTACTCATGCTGATAAACTGCTAGACATTTCACGCAGAGCTGTAAAACTGGTGCTCCCAACAAAAGGAGGAAGAAAGAAAAAGAGGGAGGACAGGTCTCAAATATTTTTTCTGTGTATATGCACTGGCGTGTAAGTTTTTAAATTCCATGCACAACCTTTTTTTTTTTTTTTTACTGCACCATTTTATGTATTTGTCTTTCTTTCTCTGCACTTCCACCACTGCTGCAGCCAGACTGCCAACTTATCAATTTAGCTCAGAGTGAGATATTAAAATCATTTCAGATATGACACGGTCATAGTCGGTGTCATTCTGAGAAGGTCTCCATTAATAATTTCAACAACCTTATTAAAGATTTTTTTTGAAGGACAGCTCATACATAAGGAATTATGACTGTTATAATGTAATTTTGGGCAGCACAGTGGTGCAGTGGTTAGTATTGTCTCTTCACAGCAAGAGGGGTCCTGGTCCAAACCCCGGATGCGGGGTTTAAACACCAGGGTGGGAAGCTCTTCTAGGTGGAGTTTGCATGTTCTCCCCGTGTCACCGTGGGTTTTCTCCTGGTACTCCAGCTTTCTCCCACAGTCCAAAGACATGCAGGTTAATTGGTGACTCTAAATTGCCCGTTGGTGTGAACGTGAGCATGAATTGTTGTCTGTCTCTATGTGTCAGCCCTGTGATAGTCTGGTGACCTGTCCAGGGTGTTCCCTGCCTTTCGCCCAATGTCAGCTTGGGATGGGCTCCAGGCCCCCCACGACCCCCAACGGGATAAGCGGTTACAGAAAATGTATAAATGAAGTAATTTGAGTTGACTTTCCCTTTAATTTTCTCCAAATTGTACAGTAAAGTAACATCAAATTTTAGATGGTCATAGTGAGGGTCACCCTGACCAGCATACATTGAAACTTTTAGCAAATCTCTATTTCTTTAATGTCAGAGCATTTGAAAATGAGGACATTTTCAGTGTGTTGCAATATAATTTCAGCTGACTTCCCTGAACAACAGGGGTCTTCAGTATTTTTCAAGCCATGGACCCCTTAACTCCAAGAGAGACGGACCCCCTGTCTCCTATATTGAAAAAAATGGAGTGGAACTTATTATAATTCTCTGAATATTCCGGGTCTTCTCTCATTACACTTGCCTGTAGCTGCTAAATCAGCAGCTGTGTTATTAGGTTTTTAAAATGTGGCCAGTAATTGCTGAATGCTAGTCTGTCTTCATGCTTTTTGGCTACTTCAGGTACCAGTACCTTACCAGTATAAAACAGATGCACATATAAATCCACGTGGCAGCTGGCTTGACTGGGGTTTCACAAACAATGACACGCATGACCGGGTTTTATACGGCGCTGCTGTTGCGCTGTGCGTCTCTGTCTTGTGTTTTCATGTGCCATCAGGGTGCTTTTTTAGTGCAGTGGCATTATCAGTTATAAACTTGTTTTTCATAGCATAAGAAAATGGACGTGTTATGTGAGGGTGTGAAAGGTGTCAATTGCATGAGTCTCAAGGTCAATGTGTGAGAGTTAACAGCCCTGTACAGTTACATGCACCGGCACATTAAGAGCTGAGAATTATGTGCACAGCTAAAATATTACGTGCAATACAGGAAAAAAGTAAGGGAGGGGAGTCAAGAAGAGAAGACAGCAGAATCATATTTTGGGTTTCTAGCCTGCACCTTCATCACCCTCACTTTCAGCTTCAGCATGGACCTGTTTAATGGCAAAAAGCTCCGATAAGCACACCACCTGCCCAGCAACATACAGACAGCGTACAGACAAAATAAGCAGCGAGCAGATGAATATAGTGGAGACTTTTGTGAATGCCTCGTCAAATATTTCCTTCAAGAGTTGTTGGAGAGGCAAACATACTGCAGCTTTAAGTAGAGTTAATATTGAATCCACATCTGGCAGATGTCACGTCCTGTCTGCTGGATGTGTGAACTGCTTGCTAACATCTTTGCCATATCAACATCATGAGGCGATGATGAGTCACTGGGCTTTTTCACAGCAGACGTTTTAGAAAAAGCACACGGGTAAATGATGATGTCAATGATGGCAGTATTCCATTTAGCTGCTTCAGTTTTGGGGTTCTGGTATTGTGCATGCGGGCTCACTGTCCCACTGTCATGGCTGACAGGGACACCTGAATGAAACAAAGTTATCATTAAGGTTATTAGTAACACCTGTGCTTGCCTGTCAAAACGTTTGCTGTGAGAAAGGCCTGCGTTGTGTTTACAGCTTGTTCCGCTGCCCCCAAGTGGCCTGCTCCTTAATGCCATACTCTGTACTCATTTTGGATGTACTACTCTTGGCGTATCAAGTATAATCGACTTTACTCAAATTTTGACTGTCATTAAACATCTTTATAAACATTATGTTCATGCTTTGCTGCTTTTAAGTCTACTGTAAGTACAAATGAGCATCTTTTAGTGTTATTATAGACTGGAAACTGAAGATAAACACAAAAACAAAGACAAAAAATTGTGGTGCAGGAGTGGTTTTGCATTCTACACTCAAAGGAAATGAATACAAAATTCAACTAAAAATACAGTATTTATATCAAAGGTGTCCTAAAAGAACCAACAGTGATGTCTGGCTTTAGCAACCTGAGCCAAAAATGCTCTAAAAAAAGAGTCAGCTACAGCACTAGTATGTACTAAAAGCTATGTGCAAACAATTAGTTCGGCTGGCAGTGTGTCACCCCTGACATCACCATCAAAATGTCTGTTGAAAGCATTACTGCTTATTATTTGTTTCATAATTAACATATGATGAATGGCTTGCTTTGTATAATTCAGTCAGCTGTCTGCGAGCCATTTTGCAGATACCTGCTAATAAGGTTTGTTTGCTTGCTTGCTTGTGTGTGTGAACGTGTGTGTGTGTGTGTGTGTGTGTGTGTGTATTTTTATTCACTTAAACAAACGTTTTATTAACCAAAAACATAGAAAAATGATAAAAGGATGACTTTTAATGAAACAGGTTGCAATGTTCAAAATCATACAGACTGCTTGCTCTCCATTAAACACGTGGTTTGAAGTGTGAGTACCCTGCATATCATCTGAGGAGCTATAAGCAAACAGAGCAGGCAGTCAGAAACAAGGTAAAAAGTAAAAAAAAAAAAAAAAAAAAAAGAGAGATCAGTTTCATCTTCTCATTTGGAATTCCTCAAATCTGATTTATTCCACGGCTCTGTATCCCTTTTAATATGCCTCTCTGTCTCTCATCTTCAGCACTCCTTTACTTTTATCTCTGCTCAGATCCACTCCTCAGCCTAAAACTATGTCACAGAAGGAGAGGAAGAGAGGTCTAGGAAAGGACAGGAAATGGTAAAGAGAAGCTGGGAAACATAAGAGGATAATTACTGCGCCCAGATGGCACTCCCTAACTAATAGTCCAAATTATCAGTAATGAGGACGGTTTGGGATCAGAGGAGAAAGCGGTGAAGTCTCACCATGACAGCTAGCTCCTCGCTGGGAAGGAGGCGAACAGCTTCTGATTGGGGGAGGATTGGCTGTAACGAACCAGCAGACAGCCATCTTTCACCAATCATGTGTCAAAGGTTAACGAACCATGTCAATGGATCCAAGACAAAACCATACCGACGGTGTCAATTGCATTGGCCTCTCCGTCTCTCACACTGTCCCTTGCATGCACACATGCACACACACACACAGCAGTTGAACTAAAACACATATACAGCGTATATACATATGTACACACTTATTTTAGCGTGGTAACTTAGCAGGTATCTCCCCAGAATTCGTTGGTGTGTTGTTGGTATCCTATTTCTTTTTAGTACAAAAATATTCAGTACGTTGTGTGCAAAGGTGTCATAACAATAGGTGTTCAAGGCTCTATTTTGGAAATAGAATAGTTTTATGGGGTTTTTGTGTTGTTCCATTTCTCAAAGAAAGCTCATACTCAGTGTTAATTTAAAGGCTGAGTTCACCCAAAATACAAAGAAAACATATCTCACTACCTCTATTTATGACTCAGCCTGATAGTTTTAGTTTCATTTGCCCTGCAAGTTGTGAGATGCCTGACATTTCTGCCGCCACCCCAATACAACATGGACACGGAGACATTTGTGGCATTTTTTTTTTCCAGAAAGACACGTCGCTCTTGACTTTGTTAAATGTAATTTTTCAATGCTGTGAGCACCACCAACAAAGTTCCATTCACCAACATTACATTATATTTTATTTTTGCCTTCACACAAATATAATGTTGGTGAATGGAACTTTGTTGGTGCTGCTGTGAGCACCACCAACAAAGTTCCATTCACCAACATTATATTTGTGTGAAGGCAAAATATCAGAAACAGACACTCTAAAACCAGGTCAAACTGGAAAAGTCCACTTAGCAGAGTGCAGATCTCTGCCAGTTGGCCATCTTCCAGCTGCGACACAGAGGTGGTTGCCGCCACTCTAGACAATGCACATGCCATGGCACAGCTGCACCTAGTGGAATTGTCCCTCCCTGCTCACTTACAGTCAAGTGAAGGCAAAATAACAGACTTTTTTCAACTTGTACCTTGCCTACCTTTAGTGGATCATATATAATGGGTATACAAATCAAGTATGGAAATAATCTACAGATGCTCCCTTTCAGCATAAGACAAAGGCCAAACCATGGCCTGAAACAGATGAGGTAAGACTTATTGTTTTTGGCTGAGCTGATTTCAAGGAATGCCTTTGGTCAATGCTCTTGCTGCGTGATGTTGAGGGTTTTTGCCCCTATTGCCCGGTTAATTAAAAGGAGCGAGGAGTCAGCAGCCAATGAGCATTATCACAGCGGGGGGGTGCTGATGTAGAATGAATGACATCATGGCTATGATTCGGTTGTAAGCATGATGACACAGATTTTAACAGCTGTCTAGAATCTGGACAGACAGCCGATTAAATCAAACAAATATTCCACTGTATATGTTTTTTACTTATTAATCTACATTGATTGATCAGCTTCCAGTCTGTATGTAAGTAGTCTCGCCACCAGACAATCAGAGATCTCCGCCTTCTGATAGTCTGGGGACACTCCTTTCTAAAGTGTGTTTAACACACCGGCGAAAACAGCCGGCAACAAAGCAACGCCTCTTGCATTTTTGAAAAGGACACGCCCTCCCGGAAATGTGCGCTCCCCCTTTTCTCGTCCGCAAGGAAACAAACACACAGAGAGCTTGAAAATGGATGCCGAGAGATTTAACTGTTTTATCAAACGTGTGCTCAGTCCACAAGATTGTGGAAATGAAGGACTTACAGCGACTTGAGCCATTTTGTACAGCTACATGTGTTTCTAGTGGGACTATGTTTATGAGCACAAGAGTTCAGCGAGCCACCGAAGGACCGCCCTGCGGATTTACTATTGGTTCTGCAACATAGGGAGTTCTTTTAAACTCTGAAATTGTATTCGCCCATCTAAACACAAAATCAGGGAGAAAGTCATCAGTCTTTCGTTAAGCAATGCGTCTAAAGACTGACTTGTGAGCCTAGTATGTAAGTGGCATATTCCCCTCACTCACTAAGGTGGGGGCTAAGAAATAAAATCAATTAATCAATAAATACAAACACAGTTGATTTCTTCCCATGGTGCTGACATGAAAGTATTTTGTTTCAGTAAATGTCCCCTGTCAGTCAGCCTGCTTAAGACAGTTTGACTGGCCGCTGTCCTCTCAGCTGTGCAGAAAATGCTGCTGCCAGCAGGCAGCTGCTTCTTTGGACAGATTTGCTAAATGCAGGTCACTATCGGTGTGGATTGAAAACTACTTATCTCCATGGCAACATAATTTAAGTCCAATGTTATTTCTGGAAATATGATGATGTGCTAAATTTGTTACAATCTAAGGCAACGTTCGTTAATGACCAGCTGCTGTTGTAATTTACAGCTTAGAAAACCTGTTAAGCGAAGTGACGGGTAAAGTTACAAGTTTCAGTGACGTTATACTCTTTATCAGCACTCACGGATGCCGCTGGTCCAATCAGATTACTTGGTCAGAACTAACTGTTGTATGACAGACAATAAAACAGGTTTTTGAACAATATTAAATTGCCACAACTATGAGAGGTCCTTGAGCATACAATCACAATTGTGCAGACCAAAAATTAGGCTGATTGGTGCAGTAGTACCCGAGATGAGCTGCAGACAGACACCTGCATGTTTTTTTTGTAATTTGGGCCAGTTTAATATTCCTTAAAATTTTGAAAGATGAAGGGAGAGAAGTTAAGGTGGTGCAGGGATTCAGGGCATTTTTTCATTCAGAAAGTCACAAACTAAAACTTCTTTCCCTCACTGTAGTTCTCAAAGTTGAATTACATCATTTCTTTCTGCCCTGACTTCACTTTGCTGCACCTGGCGGGTCAATAGGGATTGATTTTGACTGTATAATCCATGCATTATTGAAATGATGATATCCACGTGGGGACTCACAGCGTTCATAGGATTTCACTGTGTGGGCTGCTTCACCTGGCAGAGGGCCAGTGCTCAGAGACCTCAGACAGATCCCACACATGCACAGGTCAATGCAGATATTTGACTCTGCTCTCCTCTGGCTTCTCTTCTGAAACATACCTCACCAGAATACAATGAACTTGCTATCAAGGTTGTGTTTACACGCATACACAGAGAGCATGCTGACACAAAGAGTTCATCCCGACAGAGTGAAGAATAAACCAAAGCTCTAACTGAAATCATATCACTTTCACCACAACATTTTTGGGGGGAAGCGACTACGCAACAGTTGGGTAAGACTGTTATTATTTTGGGTTGGAAACTTCAGTAACCGGCCAGATATTTTGTTTATACGTTGAGTCATATTTCAGTAGCACTTTGGCTGTGTTCAATGTGACCAAATGTTGAGTATGCATATATAAAGCCACTGCATATAAATAAGTATTTAACAGAATGAAGATAAAGATGAGTCTGCTAACAGAAGAGAACATAGCTATAAGCAAGCAGCTGGCATTTCATGAGGCGTTTTACTTTCAAGCCAAACAAGAGAAAGTTTTGCTGTTTTGCACTGTAATATATTTAATTCTCCTAAGACAGTGCTGTTGAATATGTGTTCCAATTAACAAACTCTCTCGTCTCCTCTGTAACTTTGTTGTTTGTGTCAAATACAGGACTCTGTGACTCAGGGGGGCAGGAGGGATTTAGCCTGTGCAAGAGAGCTGTATCAAAGCAGAACAGCGTTATGAATGTTGATGCAATTCCCTATGATTGCCAATATAAGCCGATCAGTCTCATATGTATTTAATGCCCCTTTAAATGTTTATTTCAAAGGCTTGTAGCTGCCTTTTCACCCTCACCCTCATATTTATATCTTTGTGGTATTGTGTTTATGGTTTTGTGTGCTTTGTCTACATTGTGCAACCAAGATAGGCACCCGAGCAATAGTTTTAGGTTTCTGCTCAGACTCTGTTATATCTTCCATCAACAATACACATTATTCTGCATCCGGAATGTATCTCCATTATTATAATTATCATTTTCTCTTTTTGTCGGACGAAATGCAAATGTATGTTGCCTACATGAAAACTTTCCCTTCTGAATAATGCAAAATTACTCTCCCCATATGTCTCTCTATCAAGATGTCACTGGTACAAGGGAAATGAACTGAATTCAATTCCTTATGTCTTAGGAAACTTATGTTAGTGCTCTGCAGGAAACAGCTGGTCCAGTCCCCAATACTTCAGTGCTCTATTTGTACGCCATATTGCAAGTCTTACATGCGTTACTGAATGGTTGTATTGGAAAAAAACAATGACAAATGTAGAACAGCAGCCATTTCAGTTGAGTGCACGCCACAGAACTAACTGTGAATGTATTCACCTTCACCTTCATTTGTCTGTCTGTCAGTAACCAATAATGTTTGGAGCAGTTTGACAGTTTTACACTGATCAGCCAAACCATTAAAGTCACTGACAGGTGAAGTGGATACCATTGATCATTTCATTACAGTGAACTGTTCTGCCAAGAAAACTATGGTCCTGGCATTCGTGTGGATGTCACTTTACACTCACCACCCTCCTAAACACTGTTGCAGTGGCCCCACCAGCAGGACAGTGCGCCATGCTGCATCACAAAAACTGCTCAGGATTCGTCCAAGGAACATGACAAAGAGTTCAAGGTGTCAACCTGGCCCGCAAATTCCCAAGATCCCAATGCGATTGAAGCATCTGTGAATGTGCCGGTACCCTAGAGGTCCTGTGTCCCTGCCTCAACAGGTCAGAGCCAAGTACGATTCACAGTGGGGCCTCTGACCTGTCGAAGCACTGACACAGAATCTCTGGGGGTGTACTGTGGTGTCTCGCACCAGGGCGATCTTTTGAGTCCTGTGGGTTGCTAGGTGGGATACCAGCATGTCCTACAGGTGCTCGATCAGATTGGAGGCCAGGTTGACACCTTTAGCTCTTCGCCACATTCCTTTAACCACTGCAGTGTGGCTTGACAGACTGTCCTGTGGTTCGCATTACAGTGCAGCATTCTGCTGGGAAATCTTGGGTCCTGGCATTCATGTGGAGGCCATTTGACACGCACCACCCACCCAAATACTGTTGCCTTTATGTCAATGGCACTCCCAGATGGCAGTGCCCACCCAGCAGGACAGTCTGCTAAGCCACGCTGCAAAAATTGCTCGGGTATGGTTAGAGGAACGTCACGAAGAGCTAAAGGTGTCAACCTGGCCTCAAAACTCCCCAGATCACAATCCGATCGCAACCCACAAGACTCAAGACACAACAGGACACACCAACAGGTCCTGTGTCTTCGACAGGTCAGAGGCCCCACTGTGGGTTGTATTTGGCTGACCTGTTAAGGCAGGGACACAGGACCTCTAAGGTACCGGCACATTCGCAGATGCTTCAATCGGATTGGGACCTGGGGAATTTGGAGGCCAGGTCGACACCTTGAGCTCCTGGTCACGTTCCTCAGGCCAACACTAAGCAGTTTTATTGGTGCGGCATGACACATTGTCCTGCTGGGCGAAGTACTGCCATCTGGGAGTGCCACTGACATAAAGGGGGGTACTTGTTCTGCAACAGTATTTGGGTGGGTGATGCGTGTCAAATGGCATCCACATGAATGCCACGGCCCAAGGTTTCCCCACAGAACGTTGCACTGTACCATGATGATCAATGTTACTCGCTTCACCTGTCAGTGGTTTTAATATTGTGTCTGATTGGTGTATGTCCTGATAGAGTAACATACAGTGACTACAGTATACGGCAAACTACATTTCAACACCTCTTATTTCTTGATACTCTTCCACCAACTGCCCTCTTTTCTACATTTTGCTCCTCTCGGTGACAGCTGAGATTGATTCAATTTTCAATTTTTTCAATTCAATTCAATTTTATTTATAAAGCCCAATATCACAAATCACAATTTGCCTCACAGGGCTTTACAGCATACGACATCCCTCTGTCCTTAAGACCCTCACAGCGGATAAGGAAAAACTCCCCAAAAAAAACCCCTTTAACGGGGAAAAAAAAAACGGTAGAAACCTCAGGAAGAGCAACTGAGGAGGGATCCCTCTTCCAGGACGGACAGACGTGCAATAGATGTCGTACAGAACAGATCAGCATAATAAATTAACAGTAATCCGCATGACACAATGAGACAGAGAGAGAGAGAGAGAGAGAGAGAGAGAGAGAGAGAGAGAGAGAGAGAGAGATGCAGGTAATGACAGTAGCTTACAACAACATTAATGAAAGTAATAATATTATAGTTATAGTTCTGGCTACTGTGGTACAATATGTTGAAAGTATGTATTAGTATCAGACAGTATACTTGTGTGACAATAGTCATATGTGTATAATAACAGTAGAAGTATGACTAATGACTAATGATGGCAGCAGCAGCAGGAGGCATCTGGCAGGACCACGGCAGCAGCACAACCACACACGTCACACTGTCCAGGCACCGCTGCGGTATGAGTTATTCTGAGAGACAGTGGAGCACAAAGGCTCCGGAGAAGAAGCCGAGTTAGTGACATCCAGAATGGCCGAGTTAGCAAGATGCAGTAATAGGATGAGAGTGAGAGAGAGAGAGAGAGAGAGAGAGAGAGAGAGAGAGAGAGAGAGAGAGAGAGGGAGAGAGAGGGAGCCCGGTGTATTATAGGGGGTCCTCCGGCAGACTAGGCCTAAGTCAGCCTAACTAGGGGCTGGTACAGGGCAAGCCTGAGCCAGCCCTAACTATAAGCTTTATCAAAGAGGAAAGTCTTAAGTCTAGTCTTAAATGTGGAGACGGTGTCTGCCTCCCGGACCGTAACAGGAAGATGATTCCACAGGAGAGGAGCCTGATAGCTGAAGGCTCTGGCTCCTGATGTGCTTTTGGAGACTTTAGGGACCACGAGTAACCCTGCGTTCTCAGAGCGCAGTGTTCTGGTGGGATAATATGGCACTATGAGCTCTCTAAGATATGACGGAGCTTGACCATTTAGAGCTTTATAAGTTAACAGTAGGATTTTAAATTCAATTCTGGATTTTACAGGGAGCCAGTGCAGAGAAGCTAAAACAGGAGAAATATGATCTCTGCACTCTACAGATAAATGATGATAATCATCATTTATCTGTAGAGTGCAGGCTCTCCTTATGGGAGACACACATTCATGCACAACTGTACATGTGCCCACCCAGACACACACACATGCTGCAGGTTTGGCAGTTTGCCATGCAAGCTAATTGTGTGGCATCTGACAAGGTCTCAAACCATTGCGTTTTAATCATGATGAAATGATGTTTGCCACAGCAAGTGGAGGTAACGCTGCTCTCCTCCACAGATCCATCCAGAGTGCTGACTCAGCAGACCTGGACGGATGCTTAATTGGGGGATGGACTGCGGCTGTTTATAATAAAGACTTATTTGAATTTGAGCTGTATTGCCACTGATTTGGAGGTCAGGGGGTTGCTGTCCCTCAGCTTAACCATGCAATTAATGATGTATCGTCACATGTGTTGTGTTAACTCTCCTGCTCGCATTCTGGTTTGTAATGATGCAATTTACTATAATGGACATGAAAAATTACTGCAAAGCCAACAGGTTTTCCACATGAGCAGTTGGATGAGCAAAGGCTTGAGAACTTCATTGGCTGGAAACAGGATAATGATCTGGCGGTATTTCACAAAGCAAGCTCATAGGAACAAAGCCATAACATATTTTGGCACATTCATTTTATGACGCAGTTTCATAATGCACACCTCAGAGGATGCCACACAACCAGACAATACCACCTTTTCCTTATCATATAAAATCCTTGTAACACTTTGTCTCTGTTGTAATTATAAAACTACGAAGAAGTCACAAGTCAGTTTAGTGAAACAGCTCCAACAGGAAGTACCACATCACACCAAATTAAGTGAGACCGTCATCAGTGCATCTCACCACTTCTGGCATCATCATCATGAAACACCCTCCTGGTCTCCAGCTAATCTCACAATTGTGGTATATAATAGGGCTGGACAGGTTTTCAAACCAATTTCATATTAACAGATGCTCCGTGGACGGCCACTGCAGATCGCTGTTTGCATGACTGTGTTAAATAGATCTAAAATAGGAACTATAATAAACAGAGCTTTTATTCTTTTTGCAGCAGCAAGCGAAGGCTCTTGACTTCACCATCATCATTACGTTACTTTACCTCGAGTGTCATGCAAACACGGTATGTCGCTGTAGATATGTAGGAATTTCCCACTGAAAGTTCCCCGTAATGGTTGCAGGAGATTGTTGTCTGAATAATCCTGTCTATGTGGATCCAAAATAAAAACAAAAAAAAAATAAGAGCTAGAACCATAATAGCTAGGCCATTCATTCTTTTTGCAGCAGAAAGCTACAAGCTTCTGTCTTCCATGTCATAATGTTGTATGCTCATAATGGCATCACTGCGCCATGTTATGTATGGTGCAAAAAATGCTCAGTGGCACCAGAGGAATGAATAATGAATCTAACATAACACCTTTTCACTCTGCTCATACAAATGACCACATCTCAAAACTAAATAATGTATATAGTTCAAATATTTTATGGAGTGTAAAATAATTTTTTTGTGTATGTTTCAAAATTCAAAAATCTTTTGGATCAAAATGTTGTGTTTTTTTGTGAAATCTGATAAAGAGAAGTCAGATTTTTGTATTTCTTTAATGACACAATTTAAATATTTTCTTTTATTTATTATGGTTTATTGAGTTACATAAACTTTTTGCTTAGGCTTCACAGATTTTAGAGATATGAAGTATTTGAAGATACTCCCAGAAGTGACATCACAATAAGCAAAAGATACCAATGTAGGCCCTGGGAAAACATTACTATTACTATTGCAGAGTTCAATGGGTTAAACCAAACACCTGACTGGAGCAGTGCACCGAATTTTTTTCCTAGGTGGTATACTTGGCTCAACAGCCACTCCAGAGTGGAATATTATGACACCACATCCTAACAGCAAACACAGCTCTTAGTCCACTGAATTCTGTCACATAGCTATCAGCTGTGCGCTCAACATCAGACCGGAGATGTTACCACTTATAAGCTAAGTGAGTAGCCTACTTGCTATCTTCCTGCATTTATAACGTTACTTTAAAAACAGAAAATGCATGTTTTATATTCTGATATTTACTGAAAAATGGCACACAATATAGCCAACAGCAAGTAGTCTAGCTTGTTATTAGCACTTGTCGTATACTTGTCGAAACTTTCAGCTCCTGGGCAATCTCCCTCTGAAGTTTTATCTCCTTTAGGTGGTCGACTTGGCAGTAAATTGCACACAGCCTGTCAGACACTCGTGGCCTCCCTTAGTCTGTTCATAAATAAACAACCATATGTTTACCTGGTGTCATATTGCTTATTACTAATGCAATACAAGTTGGATTTAGCGCCGTGATGCGGTCAGCACAGGTTGCTAATGTAGGCTACCTTTTAATATGCTGGAATGTGTCAAATGCCAGTCAGTATGCATTCAATCACTCATTTCCGTAACTGCTTATCCTGTAAGGGGTCACGCAGGGCTGGAGCCTATCCCAGTTGACATTGGGCGAGAGGCGGGGTACACCCTGGAGAGGTCGCAAGACTATCGCAATACTAGTCACAATGTGTCACAATAACAAATGCCAGTCAGCAGGTTTGCATAAATCAAACCGGTTTAAGCTCGTACACCGGACCAGCAAAACCGGCTATCGACCCAACTCCAGTATATTATCGGAAATTGTCCAGCCAAGAGGAAACGATTCCTGATGCTAACAAACAACAAACTCCTCCATCCTGCTCCTTGACTGATCTGCCCAGTATATTGTAAAGGCTGTTTTCAGCCCTCATGAAAATGGAGAGAACCCAGCAGACAGGCGACACTCCTGCTGCATAGAGAGGGAGAAAGACAGAGGACTGGTGGCCTTTACTGGACTTAAACTGTCTAGCCTGAACGCATGAAAACCAGGTAAATGTCAGGTGTTTTTGAAGAACGTCAGAAGCTACATTTCACTCCTTTTATTCCAAATTTTTTCCTCCGCCCTCTCCTTTCATCGCCTTCCCTCTCTCTGATGCCTGTCTCTCCTAGATAATGTCAGTGCCTCCAGGGTGAGTTGCACAGTGTGATTCCCCCCCCCGCTTCATCTGTGCCTCCACGCCTTCTTCCTCTTCATTTCTCTCCTCATCCTCTCCTCTACACCTTGTTTCTCTGATCTTATTTCTTTTCCTTTTCTGATAATCTCTCCCTCTCTCCTCTCTCTGTCAGAATTTAGAGAGGGATAAAAATCACTAAGCTCTGAATTATCTGGCTCTGCTAAAGGTCACCCTCCTAATCATCCAGGATGATTGTGAATGGAACCAGCAGCAGTCATTAGCACCACTCTGTCTGGAGCCTGACCAAAAGAGGATGACAAGAACATCGTTTTCGCTCCAGATCCAACGGAGAGACATCCAGCCAGTCTGATGAGCAGGGGAGATTTAAAAAGACAAAAATATACTCTTAAATCAACAACCCCAGCAGTACTAAACATGTTTTGTACTGTTCATTCAAGTTTAATACCTTTTCTTACATTTATATCATTAATAAATAGAAGCTGGGGTAAAAAATGACTAAACATCTTCAAGATTGGTTGGTTTAGCGTATTTGCACAGTGAGAAATGACAGGAGCAGAAAAACGATGCCAAATCATGATGGTAAACACCATTGAGGGGAGAGATGTAATCAATAATAAGTGTGTGGGAGACATAAGACCCAAAGGGCGTCTAAAAACATCTCACCGCAAACAACAAACAGACAAAACAACAATAAAAAAGATCAAGGTGACAAGCGAAGACACGACTACGTGGAGAATGCAATCTGAATTATTATAACAGGAACCGGCATGATGAAAAACACTGTAACAACAATGAGATATATATAATCCCCAGGGAAATAACATACAATAGCCCTAACAGAGGAAACCCATGAGAGATGTTAAGTGTGGTAATGTATTTCAGGATGTGTGTGAGTGTGTGCGTGTGTTAAGGCTTCAACTAACGATTGTTGTCACTCTCGATTAATCTGTGGATTAGTTTTACGGCCTGTAAAATGTCAGAAAATGGTAAAAAATGTCAATTAGTGTTTCCCAAAGCCCGAGACGACATTCTCAAATGTCTTGTTTTGTCCACAACTAAAAGATATTCAGTTTACTGTCATAGAGAAATAAAGAAAGCAGAAAATATTCACATTTGAGAAGCTGGAGTCAGCTGGAATTCTGATGTTTTTTCGTTAAAAAATTACTCAAACTGATAAATCGATTATCAAATTTGTTGGTGATTAATTTAATTGTTGACAACTAATTGATTAATCATTGTAGCTCACCCAACTCGAGGCTTCAAAACAGGAGTCCACAAACCAATGGGTGACATCATGTTAGCTACATCCATTATTTTTACAGTCTATGTGTCTATGGGTGAAACAAGCAGGAGAGAGTAATGTTGACTGAGGAATGTAAATCAGCATCAAAACAAAGAAACATAAGCCTGAATTTGTAGTAGTAACATGGCTAAACGAAAACACTGCAATGCATTGGCAAAAAGGTGCAGAAAAAGATCAGCAACCAATGCAAACATGGGTATCAACAGCGAAGATCAGATTAGACTAGGAAGTGCCCCCCCCCCCAATAGTCAACCAAACATTAGTCAACCAGAAATTTCATTAATCAGCAAGATTTTACTGGTCGCTTAGTCGCAGAATAAAAACAAACAAACAAAAAAAAGGTGAAACTCTATTAGAAGCTGCGCCTTGTCAAAATAAATCAAAATCTATAGGACTGGACCATGTGGGAATTTAATTTGAAGGGACAGACACAGGAAGTGGCCACGCTCAGCAGTCAGGTTACAAACCCATCACAGCCGACACATATCTTTCCCTTCTTCAGTCTGATAAATACGGAAAAGTTGATCATGTTAGTGCAGGGCTACCCAGAGCTTTACATCTGTCCCACAGATGATAGGCCTACACACTTATAAACAGCTTCTGGAAACAGATCAGCTCTGCACTCAGGATTTCAGGTAAATAGGCTATATGATGCTTGTTAAGGTTGTTGAGCAACCTCAGATGCAACCTGCCGCCACACTTTTGAAAGCTCGCACAAAAAAGGCAAAAGAATATGACCCAGCACCTGACCTTGGGTTTCCCAGGTTTTTAAAGGCGAGGCATGTGTACGGTCCCTAATTTCCAGGGCTGGTACCTGCGGTTATTCCACAGGCTAGTTGATAACATGTTGGGCAGGAAATCCAAAGTGTGGGATCATTTTGAGAAGGTGAAGGACGAACCCAAGGTGATATGTAAACTCATCTTCATTGGTCGACTACAAACATGACGTATCATCTGAAACATGGAAGTAGCTACATGCCCATTAGCCCACAGCGTCATTAACAGGCAGCTCACTCAGTGTGTGATGTGCACTTGTAGATAAAATATAGGCCTCTATTAATGAAGGTTCATTAGTACGGTTTTGTATTTCTCTGTAATGTAGCACAGTGTTAACAATGTTACTGATACTATTCTTTCTCACACCTTCAACTCAAACCTTTGTGTTGCCCCACCCAAAATATATCATTTATAATAAAATTACTATTGTAAACATGCGGACAACTAGTCGACTAATGGCCCTAAATGACGACTATTGGTCAACCAGGAAAATTCTTAGTCGGGGGCAGCCAAAGATTAGACCATCTTTCAACAGCGACGACACAGATGACATGACCAACTTCCATACTTGGATCACATGATGACAACTAAGTTCTCCATGACAATGGAGCAAACTCCATCCACTGGAGACTGAGAGATACAGTGGGGGGAAACTGTTTTGTAGTCAGTAGACCTTCTTTGCCAGAGCTTTAAAATGTTATATGAGGGTAGAAGTGCATTCAATACATTTAGGCCTAAAGGATGCACACAGTTCCTTTAGCTGAGGAACACAAACATACCTGTATTTGTTTACGAGACAATTCCACAGGGTACCTTTAAGTTTAAAGTCTTACCCAATGCAACCTGCACAGTACCTTAGAGATTCAGATGCCTGGCATGCCTACACACGGTGCAGACCACAGACAGAAAGCATCACAGAAGTATAAAAACAGCCCTAACCGTTTCAGAGGACCCAGTAGTTCTGAGCACAGCAGCATGGTACTTTGTTTGCAGCTGACAGAGTTCCTGTCAGCCCAGTGGCAGGCTATCCCACTTTCACCAGTCTATCACTCAGTCAGCTTTCCAGCGTGTCTCTTCTCTCCCCACTTTCTTCCTGATAGCTCTCTATCAACCCTCTGATGCTATCTATTGCTCCAGCTAGCTATCATTCCATCAGCCCTGCAGCGAATCTTCTCCCTCCTCCACAACCTCCACGACTCCCCCACATCTCTCTTGTGGTCTCACTCTCTCTCCTGTTGTATGTGGATCGATGAGTTACTGCTGTGCTGAATGTCAGACTGTCTGACAGAGGACACACCAGCTGCTGGAGAGACGCCAGGGGACAAGCGCTGACTTCATGTCCTCACCTACATCAGCATGATGGTTGTGGCAATGCATGTGTGTCGGTTTCTCTGTGTGTCTGTGTGTGTTTGTGTGATGAGAAGAGACCATTGATTCTCACC
The DNA here is from genome assembly GCF_041903045.1 of Epinephelus lanceolatus. Lineage (NCBI taxonomy): Eukaryota > Metazoa > Chordata > Actinopteri > Perciformes > Serranidae > Epinephelus > Epinephelus lanceolatus. Next base: position 15,079,796 of record NC_135735.1, read on the forward strand.
AGTCACTTTCACTCTGCAACAGTGGAGCAGGGAAGGTAAAGGTCATAGGAGAGTCAACTCGAGCTCAATGCATACACAGCACTGATACCTTGTTTACGCGTGGTAACAAAGGCCAATCATGGCATGAATACAATGAGACAGACACTCTGCAAATCATCTCACAAGCAGACATAAGATCTTACTGCACCCTCAGGATGTCTCCGCATGTGTGTGTGCATGTGTGCTAGCGCTCACAGGAGCACCAAGGGAAGTATTTACAGCACAGTTAGTGTGCCTCACTAAAATCACCCTGTAGAGAAGCAGCTTTCCCATTTGTGTCTTTCTTACTCTCTTTCTCTTTGTCCCCTCTATTTCTACAACAACAAAATAATGACCACCCTGTTTCACCCTCTTAACTGACTCAGACAAACACAGAGGCTCCTTGATTACCTGACCAACTCTGGGCCTCAACACAGTGCTCAAAAGTACTTTCTCTGATGGAAGAGAAATGTCATTTCGACATTCTCTGTGTGTGATCCAAGCTGAAACTCCATTAAGTGTTCCCAGAATAGACTCACTTTTACCATGCCCAACCGTGTTTATGGAGCAGACTGAAAAAGGCAGAAAAATCAATGTTTAAGCTGCAACGGGATTTTCCAAAGTTGTTATTTTATGAACTATGGATACATGGACTGTTAGAAAGATAAATACACAAACAAACAAACAACATGGGGACAATGTTGACCAGTTACTGCAAAATAAACGTGCACATACAGTAGTTGGAAGAATATCTACCTGCAGCATATACAGTAAGAAGCAAACTCTTTCTTTCTTCACACATCTTTCCATCAGTGTATCACTTGTCTAAATTCTATATGTTTCCTTTTTATTGTATTTAGTAAAATCTCATTTCATTGTAGAACACAGTCAGTATGTTTACATGCACAGTTAAGTCGAGCTATGGTTATAGCTCTACTAGGCCATTTAATTGGACTGCTGTCCTTGTCCCAGTATACAAGCATGGAGGGGAAATCGGTTTAATGACCGAAGTATGTCCGACTCCACTACAATAAGTGGCGATATGCCCCCTTTCAGCTTGTAAGTACTGGACCTTTTTCCAGTTGACCTATTACATCACAGACCAAACAATCTACAAACAAGTTAACTACGGTTAGCAAGCAGCAAACTGGTACCATGGTGGACAACTTTACAGCTCTGTACATTTCGTACATGCTGCACATTCTACTTTCTGTACAGATGAGATGCACGCTGGATGTAGATTGTAGATTTTGTGTGACGTCATGTAAACATACTGAGTGATTCACTCAGCCCCTCCTGACCCTGCTTTCACTGTCTTTCTCCGTGTTTATTAGACCACAAATGAGACGAGAATTAGCTAGCTAGCACAACCTGCAGTCCATCCACCTCACTCTCCACTGCTAGGAGACTACTTCTCTGGGAGGAGAGCAGGCGGTAGCTACAGATATGGACCTTCAGTTTGCAGGTCTAGCAGCTTGAATTTAACCAGCCGCCCAGCACTGGGGTTTACACTGGCTGACAACCCCCCCACCCCCCGAACGTCAACTACCACCACAAATAGAATCTAATTCTATGGGAAACGCTGCCCTCTCATCGACTTTGTATCCAGCTGTGTTCAGTGAAAAGCTCTGATAAAGCCACCGCATGCCAGACACACAAAGTTAGTGACTAACTGGTGAACATAAAGGAGCGACTAAAGAGCCAAATATTTCCCCAAAGAGTTGTTTGAGATCGAAATACAGCTGTAGAGTAGAGTGAATATCGGACTTACATCAATCAGGTGGACAGAAAAACAACTCAAAATGAATGCTAATGTTGCTTCATGTCTGTTGGACACATAAAAGCAGTTGTTTCTCTAACACTTTCTCTATAACAACTACATAAGGTAATAATAATAATGTTGTGTTTGCAGCTTGTTTTAATGCCCCCAAGAGGCCAATAGTAATCCATTAATGCAGCTTAGCTGCATCCTGATTTTTAAGCAAATTACTCTTTCCTCACTACTTGTAGATGTTTTGCTCTTTTGAGGTTCCTGTTGTTGTCTTTCTATGTTGCTCTGAATAAATGTGAGGACTCTCAGTCAATTCTCTGTGTTTTCCACAGGTGTCAACAGATCAGCTTGCATCGCACCTGCTGAAAACACAAAACCAGTGTTACCAGGGATACGCCACACTGGGTGAGAGGTAATGTCTGGTGACATTCTTGTGTCGCTTTTCCCCTCCTTGACTCCTTCCTTTTTCTTTCATCAAACCTCCACAGCACCACCCACCCTCACACCCTCTCACACACACACCCCTGCTCATCTGAAGTCACCAAAGGTCAATCTCTTTAATCTCAACTGACACAATCGTTATTGGATTCTCCTCCACGCTTCTAATGAATATGGATACACACATAAGCAAGCTGGTGTACATGTGCATACACACACGCTTGCAAACACACGCAGTCATGTTGGCTTACCCTCCATTTCTATCTGTTGACACCACCTACAGTACATGTAGATGCATCTTGTTGCTATTACCCATGTGACTTGCAAACCATCAAAGCAAGAAAATGTGTCCTCACTGATACTTCTGCAGCTGAAATGTTTTATCAAGAGAAATAGCATTTCCAGTCAGATGTAAGGTCGTGATAGCTTTAATTTCACACATGTGTGGGCACAATGGATGTGAGCGTGGTGGTGTGCACCACTGGGAATATGAAGCGTATTTGTTTCTTTCCTTTTGAGCAGAGCAGAGCCTCGAGAGTTATGGATCACTCATAGTCTCCAATGAGTCACAGTGGTCATAATGTCTGCCTCATAGGAAACTCTTGGAAAATTAGGGTCATTCTTTTTCATTAATTTTTACAGTTTTGTGATTAAACAACATGACTACATGACAGCCAAAGCTGTGAGGAAAAACCCCAGCGTTGGTGGTTTGCTCAAAAGCTTATAATGACTTTTGTTTACATTTTCCCAAAACACGACCTTTTGTTGAGGCAATAATTGCTGTCCTCTTCACAAAGCAGAAGTGAAAGAAGGAGGTTTTTTACCATCACAACCAGTCGACCAGAGGAGGTCTGGTTGAAGGATTTGGTGTACAAATCAGAAACAGCAGTTTACATGACACTGCCAGCCAACATAAAATTAATCTCAGGGGTGGGAGGTAAACAAGATTGAGGAAGAGTCTACAGCCATGATAGCGGCTCTGTGAGAATGCTAACATGTGCTAATAGCACAAAAAGTGTATTTGAGGATGTCAGGAATTAGTTACACAGGTGTTTGGTCATAAACAAAAGTATTCCATCCATCCATCCATCCATTTTCATCCACTTACTCGGGGCCGAGTCACAGGGGCAGTAGGCTAAGCAAAGTATTCCCGACATCCCTCTCCCCAGCAAAATTTTCCAGCTCCTCCTGGGGAATCCTGAGGCATTCCCAGGCCAGATAAGATATATATAAACCCTCCGGTGTGTTCTGGGTTTGCCCTGTGGCTTCTTACCAACTGAACGTGTTCTGAAAACCTGAGAGGCGCCCAGAAGCCATTCTGTTCAGATGCCCAAACCACCTCAACTGGCCCCTTTTGACGCAAAGGAGCAGCAGCTCAACTCCAAGCTCCCTCGAGATGTCTGAGCTCTTCACCCTATCTCTACAGCTGAACCCAGCCACCCAACAAAAGCACTGAACAAATTAAATTTTTGACCTGATGGTGGCACTACATGAAAGGTCATGTGATCACCAAAATTGTTAGGATTCATCATCCATCGATCACAAACATCTGTGCAAAATTTTATGACAATCCATTTAGTCTGAACAGCCAGATGTTAATCCTGCTAGGCTGTTGGCCTGCCACATCTTCACCTGTGCCCATTTGGTTAGGCACAGGGTCATTAGCCAAGGACCACTGTTCACTGATGTTGCGCTTTTTATTCCCAAACATGTCCTGGTGGTGGAGCAGTGAACAGTGACGTTTCCCTGACACCCCCTGCAGCCAACCTTCCTCAGGAGTTGCTAGCTCCCCATGTCTTGTCCCGCCTTCACAGCTAGATTGAAAAGCCTGCATTCTCTGCCTCTTCAGAGAGCTCCCTGGTGGCTTTGTGTAGTCCTTTACCCTGTAGCCCTAAGTCTCTGAGTAGGCGCGTTGTTGAGCCTCCCACAAAGCCTCTAGCGCCAACCTCCACTGGGAAGAGCCTCTTATTCTATATGCCTTCCCTGCATTCTGCAACCAAGCCTGCGTACTTTGCCTCCAACCCCTCTTCCCATGACACAGAGCTCGACCAGCAGCACAGATTTTTGGCCGCAGGCCACAGCACCATGTCATGCCATCCTGTAGTTGTTTAGTTAATCTACTCCAGTCTGGGCAGAAGGGGTGGGACCGACCAACCCAGTGACCGATATTGCCATTCCTAGAACCATGCTAGCATGGCTAACATTTTTGGATCAGGTTGCTTTGGGATTGTTTTGTTCCTTTGGAAGTCACTAATAAACAAACTGTTTTGTCCTTTTGGTATGAGGACTTGTTGGCTGTGAGACATTTATCTTATCCTTCCCATTTTGACAGAGATCTTCTGAACAGAAAACACATTCTCTTGTCTTGGAGGGTAGAAATAATTATTCTTGGAAGTGCACCAACACTGGATGTGCAACACAAGGATGCTCTGGGAGATGCAACACTAAAAATCCAAGCTGGCAGTCTTCAACTCCAAGCTATAATGGTGTGATGAAGCACTAGCCAATGACAACATTCAGACAGTTACTTCATAATTTAATATCCTCTAGGAAGTAGCCAGCCATCCATATTTAACTGCTTTCCAAATAATGGATGTAATATGAGATTTGGATAAGGTCTTCCAAGATGGCGCCCCATTCATATCACTGGATAATGCTGTCTTGGCCTATAATGCATTCACATTAGTGTCTGTCTCTGGCTGAACCGGGCTGGTTCCCAGCAGGCATGACTGCAGAATCAATAGCTCACACAGCTCTGTTAACTAACAGTTGTAATAAAGAAAGCACACTTTTTGAAAGCATGTCAGGCTTAGGAGATTTTCTTATTTTTACAGCTGTTTCTTTTGTAATGGATGTGGATGATACAATGTCTCTGGCCAGAGCATGTCACTTGATCTGCAATTCTGCGGTGGTCAGTAAGTTTAAATCACTGCAAAGCCCAGCACTGTTGTGGGGACTTTGTGTATGCTCTATTATAATCAAGCTCATACATTAAAAACTACCTAGGGCCCCTACAAGGGGGTGCCCTGAGGAAGTTTTAAATTAAGTTTGTTTCCATCTGCATTCAACATTATTAGAGTCAAGTAAGATGTAATTGTTGGCTCTAACTATAATAGGCTAAAATAATGGAGCCTCTCTGGGTCTCTATCCCTCTGAAAGGTGCACTTGGTATAGTCCAAATGGGCTAGACAAACATAGTTTGTCTGCAAACATAGTTGTACAATTGCACTGTTGCTGGGAACTCCAAGAGAAGAAGACAATTATGTCTGTCCCAAAAACAAAAACAAAAAAAATGAATTCATGCTATCTAAAGAGAAAGACAGGAAAAAGAATCAATGGAATCTGACACAAAGCAGCTGTTACAAAATCTTTCAAAAGTAAGGTCAGCATCAAGTTTCCAGGGCTGTTTTAGAATAAAAGCACAGTCACATATAAGTAAAATAAACATTGGTGAATATTCACCTCGCTCCTGTTCAGTGAGAGCAAAGGGGTGAATAAAACATTTGTTTCTAGTGGCAAGGCAAATTTGCATCTTCGCACAGCGTGAAGTTCAACTTTGGTGAACTTTGATGGGCAAAGTTGCAGCCTCAACCAATAGCAAAGAAATATTTCTGAAAGAGATATTGATTGTTACTGTGTCTAACCAGCTGAAACTGTATACTATTGGCCATAAAAGAAACAAACTGCCCCAGATGAGAGATGCTGCCTGGCTGGCAATGAGTCAGGAGACAGGCATGAACGTAAGAAAATGGAAAATGTACCAATATCATCATATTTTCAGTAATTATTAGCATGCTTGCTACCATAAGCTACAAAGCTTACTTTCTATCATAGTCACATCAGGCACTTCATATATTCAACGCAAATATCCCACATATCGACGTTTGGTCATGGACCTTCCCTGGGTGCGTTGGTTGTTGACGTTCTTGGACACTGTGTGAAGTTCTGCCTGTTACATGCATGTCTTCTTTTAAAATACACTTCCATTTTCACAGAAGTTTCCCATTTACATACTGTGTCTTTCAAAATAAACACACTACATCAGTACAACACTGTGAATCGACGTTTTCTTCCTACAACAACTAGCGCAGGTGGTTGGGTTTAGGCAACAAAAAAAGTGGTAAGGTTTAGGGAACAAAAGCATGTGGTTATATTTAGGTAAATAGAGCAGAGTTTGGCTTTAGAATCTTTCGGGACGCCGACACCACTCTCCCGGGTGAAAGTCGGTATTTGTTGGAGCCATCCACCACCCCTTTCACTGGCACTTTCGCCACATTAACTCACTCTAGTCCCTCTGTGTTTCCCCCTGACGTCACCGGGCGCCATTAAACTATAAAGGCGACCGGATGTGTATCATGCAGACGTTAAAGGATGGCTTTTTCATCAGTGTCTGCCCAAGGCTCTGCCCAAGCCGCCGGATTTCGATGACTTCGGAGTGAGACCATGTTGGACTGTGCCCTAACACCGGTATGTAGATTGAGCTTTGCTGGCTGACATTAGACAGTAACTGTTAGCATGTTGATACATTCAGCAGAAATGTCCTCAGTTTATAGCTGATGCAACAAAAGAGACTGGGAAGAGGAGATGTTGACTGAACACAGTCTGTGCACGCCCACAGAGGAGCTCTCATCAGCCAAAATAAGGGAAATCACCTACAGGGGTACCATATGTGTGCAGGGCCTTTAGAGAGAAAGGGGGATCCACTGACAGCATAATGCACAGACCTTAAATTTTCATGCTCCACCCCTGCAGAGCGCCTGATATCCAGTCACTTTTGACTTGCTCTTTTTGCAGCTTTGCCAATCATTGAACCACTGCAGCTAAATGAACAATTAGTTGAATAAAGTAGTTACTGTTAAACAAATTGCCTATGAACTGTATGACTTGATGACAGTATTCTTATTAGTGCTACTATGCTTCTATGCTGCAGTTCACAATGTGTCAGCGCCTGCAGCTAGATCTTGATGACAATCAAAGTGTGATAGCTCCCCTCGCACGGGCACATTGTTAAGGAAAGCTGTCGAAATAAAATTTTAATTCGCTCTCGAAGGGCGCCATTGATCGTTTCTGCGCAGCAGCAGGTACACCAGTAAAATTATAGAATAGCACCAATTTTTATTTCGCTCTCTGTCTCTGTGGCTCTCCCATTCCACAGTGAGTCATGATGGTGTTTCCTAATGAGGTTTGGCTGTTAGGAAACCTCCGATTTACACTGCAAATTATAGTGAGCTAAAATTAAACCTCGGCCTTGTCAGCCCCATTTTCAAGACATTCAGGCTGATAAATAATTGAGTCTGCTGCTTACGCCATGACATCGGTTAGTCATAATAGAAAATGAAGGCCTTATTAGTGTTCTACTGACCACACACACACCTTACCTGTGCTTATGCGAGTTTTACCATGTAAACAGGTTTTACAGTGTAAACATGCTGACAAAACATGCTTGTGTGCACGGGAGTGGGAAAGACAGGGATAAATGTAAAGGCCTCTCACACCATGTTTGTACTGTACGTTCAGAAGGTGCTGACCCCAACAGTGTGTATGGTTTTACAGTATATTAATATTTCAGAAGGATGACTCATATTTTCCACTCGGGCAGCTTTGTGGAGACAGAGGCAAAGAATGAAAGAGTGTAATTTGCAACTTTCCTCCACGGTGCGTCTGGAGGGAAAAACACCTTTAAGCTGTTTGACTGTGCACTTGGCCTGTTAGCACACAGCTGGAAGTGAATCTCAGCAGAGCTGTGGATGATCTGGGCAACAGATCGAAGAGCTAGGTAACTGTTACAGTCGAAGATAACAAAGAATAAAACAGTTTAACAAAACAGAAAAGCATGACTGTGCTACTGTCTCAAAACAAGCCTCCGTCTCATTACTGTCTCTGTGCTTGCTTTTTAAAAAGGGACATATATCCAAAACTCTCCTGAGAAAAAACAGATCATTTTATGGCTTTGCAGATGCCACACTATTTTTTTCTTTCACGTCTAGATGTGATGAAATAAGTCAAATTTCTTCAATCTGGCAAAAACTGCAAACGCAGTGTGATATTTTACATTGAAACATTTTTTAAATAAGTTTTCTTAGTGTGAATACAAGATAAAATAACTTGCAAAGCTTATCTTTTGCAAAGTGTGGCCACCACGTCATGAGAAATGAAATGAGGCTCTGTGGGTATTTCATTCTGTATTCTCTCTGCCTAATTTTATTTTTGCTGATTAAAACTTTCTCGCTGCTCCCTTTAAAACTCCTCACACACCAGACTGTTTTGCTCCCTAACTTGTGATTACATCAGATTTTATACTTCTGCTGGGTCGCGCCGTTTTTATTAGCGAGGAGGGAAAGGGGTCAGGGGGCAATAGAAAATGTGTTAGAGGAACTAATTGGAGCATGTGTGTGTGTGTGTGTGTGTGTGTGTGTGTGTGTGTGTGTGTGTGTGTGTGTGTGTGTGTGTGTGATGGGAGCCTACACAGTCAGGAGGTTAGTGGGGAAAATAATTGAGGTTAGAGAGGTGAAGGCAGGCTTGGATTTATGATGCGTTTTGTCACTGAGCAGATCATCTGTTTAAACTAAAAGCTGTTTCATCACAATAAAATGCTGCTTCAGGCACCCTGACCCAATTAAGATAAACAGTAATCAATGAGATGACCCTTGACCCGGAGACACAAAAGAGTGTCGAGTGTAGTCTTCCAGTTTATGATTTAATCTACTGGAAAAGTGAGTAAGTTTGACATTATGTTCTTGAAATATGTGTAAGCAAAAAGTTAGCTTTTTTGTTTGTTTGATATAACCTGCTGTACTATAAACCACCAATGTGGATTAGTGCTGCACAATTAATCTAATCGCAATCGCGATGTCAAGCTGTGCGATTACATAACCACATAAAAGGCTGCGATTTGCGATTTACTGTAGGCTAAATAAATGTTAACGTGTGTGCCTGTGAACGTGACTGCCTCTCCTGTAGTGTGTGGAGTTTGTTGACATCACGCCCACAAGCTATCCTGGTGCATGCAGCCGGCGTGCAACAGTGACCAACACAGACGCTGAAGAAGAGCATGAGCTCGACCATGAACAGGCTGAGTTGGTGGCGAAACAACGTCTGTTACATGGCGATACTTTGGATTCAGGTACGGCGACGTTGAACAGAAAGACGTGCTGTTTAAGTGTAAAAGTTAAAGTAGCCACATCCCGCGGCAACACGGCCAATCTATATCAACACTTGAGACGTGCTGTGTAAAAGTTTAAAAGTTAAAGTCGCCACGTCCCGCGGCAACATGACCAATCTATATCAACACTTGAGACAACACAGCACAGAGAAAAGTAGGAAGAGTGTGCATGCGAGAGAAAGCCGAGCCGTGTAACGTTAAAGACAATGAGACAACTGAAAGCCGCCAGAGCCTCATAAAACAACATCCAAGCACAGTTAAGCAAACATTTGTAAGTGTCACAGGGAAATCATGGACTCCATAACAAATGAAAAATTGAGCAATTTTAATCGGTTTCGGCCCACTTGACATGCTGCTGTGTTGTGCTATGGCGCTGGAATTTGTCATTTACATGACAACGCCTGAACGCAACATATGCTCGCTCCACTGTGTGTACAGTTCTGTGCTGCGCTGCTGTGTGAGCAGCGTGTTTGACTGTGCTCAGTCTGTTGATGGTCATTGACACACTGTCTGTCCATAACAATAACTATGTCAGGTCAGGTCAGTGCCCCCCTAATATAATGTACGGGAAATACTGAATCAAGCAAAAAGACTCATGATAAAATTTATTTATTACATTTTATTGTAATTATATTGTAATCGCAATCGCAATATTGTCCACCATAATCGCATTCGCATATTTTTACCAAATCGTGCAGCACTAATGTGTATCTAACAAAAATGCATAATAACTTGTTTAGTTGTCGCATAAATGAGGCTTGTCATTCCCATGTTTCAACACATTCTCACTCAGTGGCCATAAACATCAAACTATGGTTCTGTGCTAGCCCTCCAGCGTCATTTTTGGACACTCAGGGATGGCATATCAATTTACACTCTTTATATTCATTGTATGTTCTAAAAGCGAACTTCCTCTTTCAGAGATAATGTACAGTTTCAGATCTTTAAATGCATACAGCCTCTTTTCAGAGTAAACTTAGAACTTGGGCTTCTTGATAATAGCCAAAAATAATAATCAGGATTATTCTGATTGATACTGAAATTGTGATTTTTTTAATGACTATTTAACACTTTTTAACACCGTATGTCTTTTCACTTTAAATACAATTGAACAATGAAATAAAAGAGAATAAATAGATATTGAAATACATTAAAACAAAAATAAAGACTGAAGACTGTGATGCAGCAGCAGGAGTAGATGAGCCTTTTCCTTTTTGTGCTTTTTGACCTTTATAACTTGGTCATACACCACTTTGTGAGTAGACTTTAAGTGCTGCAACAAATTGGTTGTGTTGCTTTGTGGTGCAGCCGCGACCATGTAAAACATCTTGCACATGATTGTGAGTGTGACTCAGTGAAACCAAAGTGTTTCCACACCACAGAGTTTATTTTACCTTTCTTTTCGGCCAATGGCTCTCTTTCTGCCTTCCTCGTACAAGTTCCACCAATGAAGTTTCAAAACAACCGCAGAGGTGACGCATCGTGACTTGCTGTTTTTAACTTGCCCTAAAATAGTGTTTGGACTTTGGGGGTGACACATCGACTGGGAAGGGGTGCACTTGATTTACGAAATAAAAGACAAAACGGAAGCAGCACTGGTAGACTTGTCATGCGGTGCAAAATCATATCTCTATTTTCTTGTTTTGAAAATCGAGCGAAGCCAAAGCCGTAATTGAAAATAAAAGCTGATAAATCGCACAGCTCTACTTACAACGTAGGGAAAAAAACTTTGTTTTTAGGTGTACTTCCTTAGGTTTAAGCGACAAAAGCATGTGGTTAGGTTTAGAAAAAACATCATGGTTCGGCTTAAAATAAGTAGGTTTGTTACCAACATAATGTAACATCACTTGACACACATATTAGCATACTACATTGTTATTAAAATAACTCGACTGGCTTTGGTTTCACACAGGAATTGAACGATGGTCATCCGGATGAGAGTCAGGACTTTGTTTGACAGTCCATCTCCACTCACACCCACCCTATAAAGACTTACTTGCTCTTGTGTCTCATACTGCCACTAAAGGGTGCCACGGTGCATCGGTATCGGATGTTGAAGGCCACTGACCAAGCTTCAGTATTTGAGGAGTTGGACGTGAGAACAGGTTCCATTTTTTTTCCACAGAAAAATATAGACTTGGCTTCAACCTGGATTTTACGTCTGCACACACTCCAAAGAAACCCACAGCATATCCTGTTGGGGGTTGCAGGGGGCTGGAGCCTATCCCAGCTGACATTGGGCAAGAGGTGGGGTACACCCTGGACAGGTCACCAGACTATCACAGGGCTGACACATAGAGACAAACAACCATTCACACTCACATTCACACCTACGGGCAATTTAGAGTCACCAGTTAACCTGCATGTCTTTGGACTGTGGGAGAAAGCTGGAGTACCCAGAGAAAACCCTCGGTGACATGGGGAGAACATGCAAACTCCACACAGACGGACTCCCCAACCCTGGGTTGAACCAGGAACCCTCTTGCTGTGAGGCGAAAATGCTGACCACTGCACCACTGTGCCGCCCAATCTTAAATCCAGACTAAAAAGATGAACTCTAAACACACGTAACTGTAGGCAAAGCACTTTATAATGAAATTATTCATCAGATCTAATGTCTGTTGTCAAATGACATGAAATAACCCACTGTAATGGTAACAGAAAAACACTACCATTACTTACGCTAATAGTTATGATAATGATAACTAAAATAATGTCATCTTTTTAATTGGTAGATGCTATACCACCCATAATGTACCCTCAAATGCCATCTCACATGGAGAGTTAATTTTCCAGTCTATTAATGCTGCCATAAGATAAGGTTCAGAGTGTAATAGAAATAGCTGTGGTAAATGAATAGACTACACAAGTAGAGCAAATTATAACCTTAGGAAATTGCTGTATTAAAATGTCTGGACAACATCTGCCAATTCTATTAACGTTCTCCAAACTATTTCACCTCTGACTCCTCAGATCCCTCTCTGTACGTAACGTTTTCCGTCTTGGTTTGGTTCTGACTCCAGGAGTTTGACTAAAAGGGTGAAATTGAGGCCCTGTGACCCTGACCTACTCTGTTTCTGCAGCTAAGACATAACTGCCACAAAAATGACTGTTTCCTAACCTATCTAAGAATAGCCCACAGTCATCACTTATCCAGCAGGCTGCAGCTCACATCTGCACCCTGGTGTATTTAACCATGTCTAATGCACAAAGTTGTAAATTCTCTACGAGCCACTCTGCTCTGGTTCCAGCAGTGGTCTTAACAATTACCAGGGAGAGGAAAACACAATGGACCACTTCTGGCCACATCCGGTTGATAGCCCTCTGTAAAGGTGTGTTGGAATATACTGAAACACTTTTATGCATGTGTGTATTCACTTGTGTGGCTATGTTCAGATAGAATACAAAGAGGAATAAGAGCACAAATAGAGAGATGGATTTGAGAGGAACAAGTAGGAGGTATTTTGTCTCTGGGTAATACACACACACAGACATAACAAAAAGAACTTACACATGTGTCACACCTACAAACACTGAATAATAGTCCAATAAGCTGAGAGTAAATTCAGTATTATTAGACAATTATTTACCCAGAATGCCATGTAGACATACTGACAGTGACATAATGTAACGGCAAGCCTCACTGGAACTCATTAATGACATTTATGACACGGCATTGTCGAATACTCATTGTGGTTGGTCAATTACAGCATTCCACAGTCTGTTATTTGTGAATAGCAGACCATTGCTATGGACGCAAACTCATTTTTTTAATCAATGACATCATCACATTATTGATTCCTTTAGTACATATCCGTGCAATAAGCGGGATAATGTACAGCAAGCTGGTCATTACTGTGAGAAAACGCCTTCAGAGTGAACCTGCTTTGCGTCGGGGTCCTGCATCACCCTGTCAGGGTTTATTTTTGCAAGTTTTGCACTGTACATTATCTCCCACATAGCTGTTCCTTTAATAGCTCCAATTAAAATCACCAAAGACACATTTCATTACAGGATGTAAACACTTGGGTTCTTCAAGCAACCTGACTGCCTTCTTATATCAGGATGCTGACCAAAAATAAATCACTTAATTCCCTGACAGACATTTCTTTCCAGTCACCATGGCAATTAACTAAAGAAGGTAACAACAGATTGTGTCTGTTAGGGCATAAAACAAAAAATATGCTTTGGTTTTTATTATATCCATTAAATCAAGTTAAGTCAAGAACAGCAGTTTTATTGTTCAAATATAAATGTGTTAATAGTGAATGTTTATTTTTCTGTATTTTTGTATTTGCTGAATTTCTGAATTTGGAGCGGATTTCTTTTTTTGTTAGTGTTGTGTGTATCTTAGTATTCACAGCATTTTGAACATGTTGCTTAATGTGTGCTTCGTCCTTGAGAGGCCACAGTAACTACATGCTCATAAAACACCAGTCACTGGAAAGATGGTGTAGGATAGTTTGTCAATCACAGACAAGGTCCTGCTCCTGCTTCAGGCAATGGCAAATGACAGACTCGGATAATCTTTAAACCAGTCCTGAGAACAGATAAACAGCGTCACAATAATTAACCTGCAGCGAATGCTTGGCTAATGAGGCAAGAAGATAAGGAACATGGTGACTCCTACTCCAACAGAGGAATGTAGCCTTTGTGGTAACTGTGGTAACGCAAGTTTGGACTGTAAAAAAATAATGGGCATAGCCACTGTGATGTCACTAATTGGTTTGTGGACTCCAGTTTTGATGCCTCGAATTTTGACTGTCGCCACTTAGGATTTCTGGTGCCAGAAGGGAACATATTTGGACAAGAGGGTGAAGCTGCAGAGTAGCGAGGGCTGGATCTGACTCACAGTCTGTAGTGATGCCTCACTCAGAGCAGCCGCACCCTTAATTATGTGTAACTTTAAGCCTAAATAAAACTTAAACAAGTGAGTTATTTAAAAAATCACCCATTTTTTAGCTCTGTTGGTTGCCGCTTGCTCACCAGTCATGAGAGGCCTTTTTCCAAAAAGAAGACAAACTTAAAGGCCACGTGTCCACCAAAGCTCTTTCCTTCCCAGCTGAAAATGCCAGGCGTTCCTCAGGAAATGCACAGCTGGAAGCGCTGCAGAGAGCTTTGGAGGCACAGCAATTTTCAGCTAAGACACTTTGGTTGTGCCTGGTTGGTATGATAAGGAATATCCAAGTAAGTAAAAAGTCGGCGCAAGGTAGACTTAGGTAGAGAGGATGGACCCGCCAAGCTAGTTCACAGAGGAAGACAAAACATAATTTCTTTAACATATTTCTCCTCCATCACTGTTGTTGTTCAACACTTGTACATGAGAGATGTGACAGTTGATCTTTGTGGCATTTGTCCCACCCCTCCTTCACTATGACTGGACAGCTGGGTAAAAAGTGACAGTGTTCAGTGTTGGGCTACTAGAAACTTGTAAGGTACTAGTAGCAGTAGTACTTACCAATAATGCATTACAGTAATAATATTATTTTTTCCAGTAACGAGTAGTGTAACTCATCACTAATAAAATTTTAGTAATAATGCTAGTTACCCCAAAACCAAACAACTCATTACAACGTTACTTTTGTCATCACCCCACTACTGACTTTAAATACAACACATCAGCAAACTCATTTTTGTAATCGTCACACTGCGCCAGGAATGCTACAAAGCGGCAAGCTAGTTTTCAAGATGGACACACTTATCTTAGCGGCTGGAAATATTCCCATTACTTTGATTTTGTCGGGATAAAAGATGACAAGAACATCATGGCTGCAGGTCATTGCACTAAAACTCTTTCCATTCCGACAAGCATGTCCTCAAACCTCCAGTCTGAGACACTGACTACGACCTACAGCCCAACAATGTGAGGCTCCAGGAAATACACCCCACCAAAGGTGAGCCCTCCTTGGACCTGGACGTTGGCTGGAGCGCTTACCTGGCTAAACAACCAAAGCTGGATTTTACTCGTGGACAGCTGCAGGCTACAGAGAAGTAATGAAGCTTGTGGGTGGATATGTGATGGATAAAATGTTGCTCCATGACTGATTCTCTGTCTTTCAGGCAGAGCTTTGGGTAAAAGCAAAATAAAAAAAATAATAATAAAAAAAAAAAATCTATCTAGCCTTAGCTACACTTACTGCCGATTGCCCTGGCATTCACAGGGACGCACACATCTGAATTCTGGGGAGATACATAAATAGCAATTTTTAATCAATTCAATTTAATTTAATTCAATTCAACAGAACTTTATTTATCCCTTGTTCCAGAGAATGCTTCAAATTACAGTAACACTAAGTACAATAACCACAATTTTAACGATTCACAACCAGTACCAACCAGACAACTAGTGGTCAGGTCAGCTTTTGAAAAGAGTAATGAGTCATATATTACATTTTTAGGGTAATGAGTCCAACACTGACAGTGATGAGCACAGCGATTCAACCAAAGCTGACCATTTCTAAACTCAGCATCATTTCATGCTGCTGGCGTTTGTAGCGTAGCATAAACACAAATGTTCCCATTGCAAAGAGTTTAAAAAAATATGCTACCCTAAGGAAAAAACACTTCAGTGGACAGGGTTCCTTAAAGTGTGTTTTCAAAAGATCTGATAAAACCTGAGGGGCTAATATGCTTAATGTTGAATTTAAACACTAGGCTAAATTTCATGTATAATTTACAAGTTGAGTGTGGGTGTACATCAAGGGAAAACATTTGAAATGGAGCAATGCAGAAAACAAAATTGAGCTGGTGGTGCTGATTAGTTTTGATAAAAGCAAACATGTTTGGAAACAGCTTTAATAATGCCAATGATTTGGACTTTGTAGAAACTACTGCTTTTTTGCAACAAGGGCAAACCCTCTGAATGTATTAGAATTAGAATAAGTGGCCCAAACAGGCTTTTCTTTCCTCTATGCTTTGCACTCTTCATCATTAAACACATCCATGTTTCACCATTCATTCTGCCCACTCATTTAATCATGGAAATTTACAGGTCACAGTGAAATGAATATGAACTGCCGAATAAAGTGAGGTAGCTTCACAAGCAAAAGAAAAGTCAGGTCACACTCAGGTCATGAAATCAACAAAGACAAAGGAAAAAAATGTAGTGTGACAAGCCCTTTAGGCTGTCATGTTACACGATCCCAATTAGCCCGGCAATCCTCATATCCAAACTGTTTGTCCTGTCTTACATCACAGAGTACCCCACAATCTGTCTGTTGTAATCACAGTTTTCAACAATGAATTCTTTCCCCTCTTTCTCCCAGAGACATCAAAGACAATGCAGTGGCAGAAACAATACAGAAACCAGCCATTCCCCCAAATTTGCTATGTCTTTAACGGGAGTGTGAAGGCAGCTCTGTGGTGGAGACCCTCATTAGTGGCTTGAGTGGCTGTTGAGCCAGCAGATGCTGAGGGGGCATCTCTATGGCCCTTCTCTCCTCAACACACACACGCACGGTAACAGGAATTTGCGTGTCTCACCTAGAGCTGTCAGTTTGATGTGCCAAACACAGATTCACTCCCCTTTATTTGGAAGAGAGCTAGTAGCAGTGCTTTACGATGCAAATTCCACTGTGTCCTTTAATGTGGAACCTTGCTAACATGCCTGTCATGTCACGCTTTCCAGCAGAGCTGCTTTAAATGCTGCACTCTCAAAGCCGTGGTCAGGATCAACGGTTCTGCTGCTCTTAACCCCCGAGTTAATATTTCATGAGTGGAGAAACTCCGAGTCAAGCTGGGTGCTCCCAAAGCAACCCATCCTCACTCAGGTGGACTCATGATAGAGAATTATTTAGATGTGAATAGAAAGGAACGTCAGTGAGCGTGTAAGAGAGGGAGGAGGAACTGAGATAGTACCTCTGCTCTTTCTTGTGGTTTTATTGCCGAGCTACGGTCAGATGTTGCATCATGCTTTTTCTCTGGAGCGTAATGATTTTACATATAGTTCAGTGAGTGTCAAAGGAAGAACATTTAGCTTTTGGCCTGTTTTGGTACAAGCACTTCTCATGTGTTGTACAATTCAGTTCGTACCCTAAAGCGGACTGGTTTATCGACAATCGGCTCGCTTTTTTATTATTTATGATGAGAGAAATGGCTTGTGTTGGTAGATGGTGGCAATTTTGTTGCTGCGCTGTTTGCTTAGAGTGGAACATAGCGTGATGATAAGGCCTGCAAGAACACACTGATGTCCTCTGATGTCCTCTACGTTCTCCCAGCTCTCCCACAACACAAGTATGTCTTCTTATCACACACAATTAGTGCAAAGCCCCAATGTAAGCACAGGAATATAAGCTGATACACATACACTGGCGCACACACACACATACACTCAACACTGCTCCAACATCAAATCAATAAGCCCATCCGCTGATGATTAACAGCACAAAGAAAGCATATTTTTCTGCCCGGTTGGCTATTTTTGTTCTGGATATGTTACTTTCAAGTCCACACAGACCTCACTGATTCTCATGAAAAGTCATTTCTGCGTGCCAAATGCTGTTAGGATCACAGATATACGAGTATCATATTGAGGATGTCACCTCAGGAGAAATGTGAGCTGTCCAGCATACTGAATTGAAAATTTGTCTCAGCTTTCAAGTCTCATCTGTTCTGCGGGTTTACAGAGATGTATTTGAATTATGAGTCAGTGCAATTTGCATTTTAGATGCCGTTCCATGCTGACAGGAAGGAGATCATTATCCTTTATTTCTCGCTTAAACTTCTGTTACCCTGTGCTGTAACATCATTAAGTTATTTTTTTATATCCGAGCCAATGCTGGTATGCACAGAATATGGAAAATACATTGTGTGCATGACATGACTGATCAAAGCAAACTTAAAACCCCTGCGTGAAGTTGTTTTATGATGGCTTGTGGGTGCTGGCGATGTTTTGCATTGACTACTGAGGCTGGTACAGTTTTTTGTTTGATATTTTGTAACATCCAGTCGGTTTTGGCTCACACTAAACAGTATGAACAGCAAAGACAACACAGTCTTACGTGGCTCTGTGGTGAGCTCAGGGTATTCTGTATTTACTTTACCCAGAAGAATGCAACATAATGGGATGTGAAATAAAGCCTTAATCCTCCATCATTTTTATTCTAATGTTCAGTAGTTTGTCTTCTCATGCCGCTGTGAAAGACAGTGAATTGGAGGAAAATTGATCAAATATTCATTATTTTAATGTTCTTGAGTCCTCTGCAGATGGGGAACAACGCTCAAACTCTGCTTACACTACGTGTATGTGATTCCACATGAGAGCTGACAGGTGTTCGGGTTGTACTACTGCCTCATCTGTAATGTACTCAGCCAGAAATGCTTTAGTGAGTGGCGTCATTCATATAACCAAGTAGCATACCTCACTGATCGTTCTGATGGCAAAAAATATTCAAGATTCATTAAAAATGTTATTTATTTTTACTCTGAAACAAATGGCGGTGTAATTGAAAAGGGTTAATATTAACTATGGAGGTCTGTCCAGCTTTTAGCCAAGGATGGATAAAGTACTATGATATTTTACTGAAGTAAAAGAATTATCACTTTAAAGAAATTTTATTTGAGTAAAAGTTAAATCTTAAAAGCAACTCAGTTTGTAATCTAAGTAAACAGGGGAGAAAGGGTAAATGATGATGATGATGATGATGATGATGATGATATATAACAGAACTACAAAGTTTAAGGGCTGCTGTGAAACTGCGCCAACTTAGGGGGACAAAAAAAGTTTGTCCTGGGTGCGTCAGCAGATAAACGAGACAGGATGGCAGAGGAGATACCTGCACGCCAATGTAACTGGGCTGGAAAGCCACAAAAAGGTCCACAGACTAAGATCAATGCAAACATCCTCTGTTATTTAAGACATCTGTGCACAAACACAGTGCTCAAAATGCAAAAAGTGAGTGAAAACAGCAGCCAACAACAACAGGGGAGGAGGGGTAAATGACGATGATAATATTATATAACAGAGCTACTAAATTAATAAACACCTTTAGGCTACAATATAAAATGCATTATGTCAAAGTCACCTCTGGTGACATCATTTGGATCCAGAGTCTGCACAGTAGCAATTGAAAAGTGGAGCTACTGTATGGAGTTCCTGCCCATACACTCATGCTACCTAACTGCATGCAACGCCACTAATCACAAGCATAACATACATAACATGTCCCAACTCCTTTTTTTTACAGCATCAAATAACTAATGAAAGCCAAACTGATCAGACAAACACTTAGACTGACATCAGTGTGATAAGAACTGCCTAAAATGACAAATATCATCGTTTGGATAATATTATTTGACTGGTACTTTGAACTTTTCTTTTCTTTCATGTCTCATCACTGGATATGTTTTGAGTTCACTCTTGAGGAGCTGGCATGTGTCCATCTTTATATACAGCCATTGGTCCAAACCAAGACAAATGTATTTTCTTTAGAAGGATATCTGCAACCTGTGTGTACAACCGACCACAATTATAAACATACAAACATCATCAACAACAAGTAAACCCTAGAGATGGTTGTGTGTGAAAATCCCAGTAGATCAGCAGTTTCTGAAATACTCAGACCAGCCCGTCTGGCACCAACAACCATGCCACGTTCAAAGTCATTTAAATCACCTTTCTTCCCCATTCTGATGCCCAGTCTGAACTTCAGCAGGTCATCTTGACCATGTCTACATGCCTAAATAAATGCACTGAGCTGCTGCCACATGATTGGCTGAGTAGCTATTTGCATCAAGGAGCAATTGAACAAGTGTACCTAATAAAGTGGCCGGTGAGTGTATACACCTGCCAAAAGTACTCAAAGGTGCCTCTTCAGTTCCTCCATTAGGTGTCACCAGGATTTTGTCATGATCACACTCAGAGACTCAAAGTGAAAACAACACCAGCTGACACAATGACGTTGTGCTGGTGACGCCATGGTGGGTGCAGCACATCACTTGCTACTGTAACAACAGAGTAAAGCATCACCAAGCCAGACAACACATGCATGTAGAGATACACATGTACACAGCGGGCTATACACAGCAGCTTCAGTAGTTAGCCAGCACCATTAATGAGTTGGGTGTTGTACTCACCAGACTGAACGTCATTCTGAGAGTCTTGCTCACCGCGAAGTCCTTCTCTGTCTTCTCCGGGTCCAATTCCTCTGCTGGTTCATCCTCAAGGCGTGATATCACCAGTCCACTCGGTCCCAGTAACTTATAACCAGTCCACTCAGCTTCCCGGTCCCAGGATATAACCAGTCCACTCGGTCTCTCTGTCCCAGCCAACTCAGCTTCTCGGTTCCAGTTTTCTGGAAGTTTTCTACAACTTTAAAGCTGAAATAAAACCCCGCATTCACACCTGTTACAGCGAATTATCGCCAAACACATCAGAGAGGCCACACACACACACACACACACACACACACACACACACACACACACACACACACACACCACATCAGCCAATTAGCAAGACCCAGAATGCACCTGTTGATTTCTCCAAGGGTGTGTTTGATTGTAGTCACCTGACTTGCAGGATGACTGGTCAAATAAATCCCTGATTAATAAAGGTAGATGCTATTTTTTTTAACCAAAGCCATGGTCATGTTAATCTAAGCCATACTGTAAGCAATAATGACGTCATTCTATTTTATTGCATTATTTTGCATTTTTTTGTACTGTTAACAAAATAGCACCCTCTGACACTCTGCAAGTGAACACATTCAACATGTAACTTTTCCATAGTGTTAGCAAAACCTTAACACACCAGTCTCACATCTGACCCCATGGTCCAGTCAATCAGAAAAGGGCCCAACCTAAGAGATAAGTAATTACAATAGTAATGTTTCATAGTTTTTATTGGTCCTTATACCCTCCTGTATCATATATTAAAAGTACACCTTTATGGATTTAGTGGAATATATTTTTGCAAGTCTAATATGGTGAGATTCCCTCTATAAGCCTCTCAGGGTTTTTTAAATCTCACCTGCAAAATCTGCTTACTGTATTGTGTCGGTTTTGTTTGCTTGTTTTTCTTTTTTACTGTGCAAAAAAATAAATAAATAAAGCAAAGTTTTAACATTTTAGTCTGGGTAAAATGGGATTATATACACCTATCCAACATATGTGATATTTTTCCTGAAGTTTTGGGGGTCAATCTTTCCAACAAAACACATTTTGAGACAGTATTTTAATGTCTTATACCTGTATTTGGGGTCCTACTACCCCAGCACCCACTTTTTTGGCCAAAATTTCCTTTTACACCTCTTACTTCCTCTTATACTTCCTAAACTGGGTCTAAATTGTTCCATTATATCACTGTAACCACAACTATTATTAAAAATAATGATAACGATGACAATATTTACAACACAGATCTCAAAATATATTTTAAACGCAGCCATGTTTGCACAGTTAAATAAACTATTTTCTAAAATGTACCCAATAAACCCTGTGGTTTCTTTAGGCTTCAGTTATTACCGGTAAATTATTCAAACTGGCAGCATTATGAGATCATATATCATGATAAATGTCAAGATCAATCAATATGAGAAAAAATTATTATGATAATAATTTTGCTATATTGTCCAGCCCTACTTAGGATTCAAAAAAGGTCATTTTGATGTAAGGTTACCTCTGAAGTGTACATATACATTCAGAACAAGTCATATCTGATGGCTGTATGTGAAAGAACATCCTTAAAAACAAATGTATAGACATATATGAAAATAGCATGTTCAGATGCAGAGATAAGCACTTCTTAGTGTGATGCTGTGAAACAAAGGCCCTAAAATCTGACCCCTGATTACCCACTAAGTTTATTTTGGTATACTTTCAATATGTTATTTAAGTATCTCTATCTCTAAGGATCTTGAGTGACAACTATTGCAGTTTTCCCTGGGTCAAACAACAGACTGACTAGACTACCAGCGCTCTGGTTTAAACAGGACGGTCACAGTGCTCTAACCAGGTCCCTGAAGGAACTCATAATTTGAAACGCCTGATGAGTATGCAGGTAGTTATTTGGTTTCCAATAATAACTAGGAAAAAACAGTGGTATAAAAAGGCTGTGTCTGAGCTGCCCTCAGAAATCAGCTAATAAAGCTTTAGGTCTCAGGGTGTAAAATCGAGTATTAAGTGATTAAAACATGAATGATAAATTACACTGCTGTACAAACCCCGACCCTCCAATTCCTTATTGAGAACCTGTGGTAAAGATGCTGCCTCACTATCTTTGTTAAGGTCCTCCCTCAAAGTATAATTTAAATCTATGATTACTCTTTGGTCGAACTCAATTATTTCACTCAGAAAGAGATATAGAAATCCTCTGCAAAAGTTTTTCAATAAAAGTTGTACAATGAAAGATGAGTCCAATAAAAAGCAATAACACTAGCACATCCTCATTAAAAAGTGCTTTGTCATATTTCAACTCCAAAGGCAACGTAGGACCACAAGACTTTTATTAACCCATTAGCATGCTAATTACTCCAGACAGAATAACAACACATGGAGAGATGGGTGTTCAGCCCCACCCGGCCATTTGAGTTGCGAGGAACGTGTTTCGAATAGCAGAGATGTATACTTTCATGGCCCATTGCTCATTTAGACAAATTGTGGGAATCGTGTCCAACTTGCTGCTGAAAAATGATATTGTCAGTGTAATGAGGGAACCGCATTAAGCAATCCTGGCTTTTACTGTTTGCAAACAAGCATCATTCATGATCAATATCCGCAGCTATGAAAGGTGATCCTCCAAGCTTTTCTCAGAAGCTCGATTGATTTTTATTTTGTCTTTCGCCTGAGGTTTATGAGTATAGTTGAGTGCCATATACTGCAAAAAGCCCCCTAAATGTTTCTTTGCGTTTAGCTCCATCTTTGAAATACAGACTTGGCAGTTTTGTTAGAGTTGATCTTCAGTAACCTCAAATAGCTAAAGGCTGCTCCTTCCCCTGTTGCATATAAGAAAGGTTTTGAATATATTGCCTCTTGAGAGGTGCTGATGAGAAAGCAAAGGAGGGGGAGGAAGGAGCAGTGAGGATGGAGCAATGCTGGGGGTTTGGGGAAGAAGCTGGTGCTGCTGACACCATTGTCCAGGTGATGGGTTATCCTATAAAATGAGATGAAGAACATGACTTTTGTTCATATACAGAAACACACAAGAGACCCACATGGAATTGTATGTGCGTTTCTGTGTGTGTTCGTAAAAGCTACAGACAGAAAGACAAAGAGGGGGAGTTTAATGGAGTGTCCCAGGGCGAGGCTCCGTTGTTCCCCCTCATCAAGCACGCTGGCGGTGCTTTAGCCCCATAATGGCTACTGTGTGCCCTGAGCCACTACACGCTCCACAGTTTCCCCTCACTCATTGCTCATTCTTATAGGCCAGGTGCATCCACATTCCATACTGGGGGGCGGGAGGTTGAGAGGATGCACTACATTAAGAGACAAGAGGCAAGTGGGTGCTGCGATAGGGAAGAAAAAGAGATGCAGCTAAGGGACCAAAGGGGGTGAAGAAGAGAGGAGGAGGGAGAGCCAGGGGAAGGAAGGGTGACTGGTGAGGGCGGGAGGGGTTTATGAGGTGATTATGGAGGGAATCACATAACAGTACAGTCTAATCACAGAAACAAATGGCTGCCAGTCTCTGAGAGGGCAATGCTTGCTCTTGTTAGCATGTTAACATGCCCATCTGGAATCAAGTCACACACATCATCAAACACACATGATGCAGAATGTCTTTCACACACACACACATACACACACACACACACACCCGCGTATATGAGGATGGTGGTGTATCTTTCTCAAGCTCGGGTCCTCTACCAGAGGCCTGGGACTTTGAAGGTTCTGTGCAGGACTGTTCCTAGGACTGCACTCTTCTGGACTCTCAATCTCAGGTCATTCACCCTTGCTGTAAGGGAATCGGTGTCATAAGAGCTTTGGGCTTGGTAGCCAATCTTGAAGTGTGGCGATAATGATGATAACATCCCCACTTTGACCTGTTGTCCTGGCTCTGGTTTGCCATTTGTTGTACCTCATCAATCTCTAGTTGTGATAGTAGTTGCTGTTTGTGGATTTTGGAACACTGCTCCTTTGTCAGCCTAGATGTTGGGTTTCGAAGCCCACATCCTCGGCATGTAGCCTCTCTCTCTGGGGCTATGTATAGTAGTATTCCAACAGTTGCATGTTCTCTGTTCCAGTCCATCTATGTCTTGTTCTAATCACCCATTTCTCATCAGGTTACCCTGGTTTCCCAACTCCTGATGCGGACTTGTTGACCTGGGCAACTTCCGAGCCGGAATGACTTTTGTTTTTGTGGTTTCACTCATCCTGAGGAAGGCTAGCAGAATTAAGAACCTTGCCTAAGCGTCCAGTGGGGTGGTGATGTGTCTTTCTTAAGCTTGGGTCCTCTACCAGAGGCCTAGGAGTTTGAGGGTTCTGTGCAGTATCTGTGCTGTAAGGGCTTTGGACTTGGTTCCCAAACTCAAAGTGTGGGGATGATGATGATGACATCCCAACTTTGACCTGTCATCCTGGCTCCCCCTTGCCGTAGCATGTTTGTTGTACCTCATCAGTCTCTAGTTGTGATAGCAGTTGTCGTTTGTGGATGTTGGAACACTGGCCTAGGAGTTGTTTCTTTGTCAGCCTAGATGTTGGGTTTCGAAGCATCCATATATCCCACATCCTCTGCGTGTTTTGCTCCAGTTGCCCTGGTTCCCCAACACCTGATGCGGACCTTGTTGATCTGGGTGGCATCTCAGCTGGTGTCACTCATCCTGAGGTAGGCTGGCAGTATGAAGAGCCTTGCCTAAGGGTCCAGCATGGATATGTGTTACCTGCCCCCACCTGTTTTATATATATATATATATATATATATATATATATATATATATATGTGTGTGTGTGTGTGTGTGTGTGTGTACACACACCGTTCCAAGAACATCTCTGACAGCAGCCATTTAGAGGAGAGGACTGATATTAGGCCAAGTGGAGAATAGTCTGGGGCAGCTGAATCCCTCCCTCATATATCACTGGCAGAATCCATTACAGACAATCATAACAGTGTCATTCAATCCACACGAGGAGGACATAAAAACAAAGCTGAATAGGCTGCCAACCTTTTCTCTCCCTCTCCCTCTCCCTCTCACAGCCTTTCTGCCTCTGTTTCTTTCTGAGGTCATTGTTAAATTCTCTCCATCTTTGGTTGATTTACAAAACTGTTTTGACGAGCTGATTGAAATGTGACTGAATGGAAAAACACTCAGAGTCTGGATTTGAAAAGAACTGAATACTGTTGTTATCTCTACTGATGACATAAAAGGATTTTGAGAGAAATATCAGGTATAAAAATTATTAGTGAACCCTGAAATGGAACTTCCAGTTATTTGTAGTTGAGCTTTTTCCTTGGTCTCTACTGCCCCCTAGTGATTGGAAATATACACACTCTGATTACAGTGACTGTGGAAAGGACATGGGAAAGTTAACTCAGACTGGATATTATTATTATAACTGGCTATCCAAGAGCCACATGGCGACAGTATCATTGTGGGTAATTTATAAATTGTGAATACTTCCATTAAGCTTCTTTTTCCACCCAAAACATCACACTGAATTTTTAAAATGAAAAGCTTCTCAATTTAGGCAAAATGCAGTGTTGGCTTAAACAAAGAGAAGGGAAGAACTTTTAACCAGCACTTGAATGTGACATATCTGAGTGAGCTGAGTGGCAGGACCTGCGACACTGCGCCCGCTGAGTGACCTCATTTCATAACACCCAGTGTCAGGGGAAATTATCTGACTGAGCCTGTTTTACCACAAATAAGTGTCATGCAAAATGAATAAGGTGATAATGAAGGATGACTGACGTAGAGCTGTTTTGTAACAACAGATGACAGTGACATTTAACACCGTTAACCTTTAGCCTGTTTTCCTATTTCCATCATGCTGATTAGCTCTGATTAAAAACACTAATTGCTTTATTGCAGGGCAATTAAGGTTTGTTTGTGACTGTGTGTCATTTTGCAATGTGCTGTCCTGCCAACCCAGTCTGCACATAACAAATATGTTACATTTGTTTATTTCATATGTAGTGGATGTGCTGATACTTTATGTTTCAGTTTTCAGTTTTATGTTGTGACAATGCAGTGGCTACATCT
The DNA here is from genome assembly GCF_041903045.1 of Epinephelus lanceolatus. Lineage (NCBI taxonomy): Eukaryota > Metazoa > Chordata > Actinopteri > Perciformes > Serranidae > Epinephelus > Epinephelus lanceolatus. The sequence continues at coordinate 15,106,317 of NC_135735.1, forward strand.
CGTTAAGTTTAGGGACAAAAAACACTTGTTAAGGGTTGGGAAAACATGTTTTGGCTTGAAATGCCAAGCACAGTCGGATATGTCCTGAACTGTTGTTGAAAATGCATGCTTTTGTTTGTCTTTAACAGGTCTGCCACTATATAATTGAAATGTACAAATGAAACATATCCATTGTTTGCAGAGAGGTACAATGCTAATATTTTATTCTTGTGACTGGACTGGTCCATTCCATTCTGTCAACACTTAAGCATTTAATCCAGTGAATATACAGCCAGTGGGCCAAATTTGGCCTCAGTAGGGTGCCCTAAGGCCCCCAAATAATTTTCTAATTCATAGTGGAAATAAACGTTTTCACTTTGGGATTTTCTTTGAACTTTGAATGTAGATAATGTGTCAGAATGCATAAAAAACATTAACCTCCTGAGACCCTGTGTTCTCATATGAGGCAAACAAATTTTGGGGTTACTTGGGGTATACTTCAGTCTACTTAACTTTGACCTGTTGTCGCCATTCATGTACACTTTCTTGTCCCATCTAGAGGCCCTGGTGGAGCGCAGAGAAGACAATCAAACTTGACTCTGTCATAACAAGGTTTCCGTCGGTCAACATGCGGAAGGATCATTTGCACAATACACTTATCCATGTGAAAACAAGATGGCAGCACATTTAAAGGTTGAAACTTTGCAACAAATGTGACTAATTTTAGCAACAGTTACTAAGACACTGTTTTATTAGCAAGTATTAGGAAGTACTCATTTGAAAACACTCGGACTTTATTGTCGTCTTGTTTGAGGACACTGGGACTTTATTATCGTTTACAATGTTTAGGTTTTTATACTTATTGGGTGCTACTGATTCCAAATAGCTAGGAGAAAAAATGCATACCAAACAAAAGTTCGGGTTTCAGGAGGATATTTTATTCTGGCGACTGGACTGGTCCTACAAATTTCACTCCATTCTGTAAACACCTAAATGTGTAATCCAGTGATAGTCAGCATACAGCCAGCAAGCCAAATTTGGCCCTCAGTAGAGTGCCAGGTGGCACCCAAATCATTTTCTAATTCACACTGAAAATAAATTATTTAATTTGGAATTTCTTTTTTTACTTTGAATGTAAATAATGTGTCAGAATGCATAAAAAAGTATTAAAATACAGCTTGTTTATCAAAAAATGTTCTAGAGGAGGCCTTCAGAAGGAGTTCTGCACAAGGCCCTGAATGACCTCAAATCCTAGAAATGCCCCTGTGTACACCTGACCTGTGTGGGGCTGCTGAGACCTGTCATTTTGCAAAAGTGGCCCCCAGGCAAAGCAAGTTGGATATTACTGACATGAGCTCTTTTAACATATTGTTTCCCTTGAATTTACAGTCAAATTACAGTTTGTGTAGCACCTTTTTTTCTTTTATTGCTCTTGTCAGCCAGTTTTACTTGTGTGTGTGTGTCTAAATGTAAATGAAATTTAACTAAAGACACCCTCTTCTTCAGTTAAAAGTTAAAATTTTGGAAAATGTTATGCTGATTTTGCAGAAAGAGCCCACTGGCAAGCAAGATGTGTGTTGCTTGTAACTCAGTCAAGCTTTTAATTGACAACAATTAACAGTTTTGACAATTTTGAACAGAATTAAATAGAAATCTGGGGAAAAAAGGGGAAACTAAGGAGCAGGTTAATGATCACTGAAGCGAACCCACTAAAATACAGTAAAGTTCTTTTTTTAAATGCAATAACTTGTTTTATATGCAATAATATGCATGAACACTTTTTTTTTTTTACCCCATTTTAACTGCATATGTTGGCAATGAGTGAATGAAGGGTATCTACAATTGTGTAGAATGTGAGTAGAATGGAGGCATTTATTTATTTACTATTATTTTATTACTATTAGTAACTTATTTTTATATATGAGTCTGATCCTTGAGTGCCCCTGCATTTAATTTTATGTTTGCACAATGACAATAAAAAAATCTGGAAATCTCTGCTTCTCTCGACACCTGGGACTGAATCTCCTCTCGCCACAGCTTTCTTTGTGCCAAAGCCTAATGGCTCTTGTTTGAACAGGTATGAAATAGTGTTCCCATCCCTCCACCTCATAGACCTGTTCCCTTTATTTGCTTCTCCCCCTTCACAGGCTTCATTGTCTCCTCAGCTCAGATAAGAAGTCTATTACGAGCTTCCTTTAAAATTTACAAGGGCTGCAGTATGACCATCATCAAACTCAAGGTCTTTTCAAGTGCTATGGCTTTACACACTCCCTCTCTCTCCCTTACACACCACACCTATCAGTCTGAGAGTGATCATTTAGGTGCCTCTCTCTTTAGAAACATCTTATCAGTCCTGATAGTTCAGATTAATGACCAGCCAGAGCACAAAGACACACACAGACAGAACCATTTACAACTGTCCACTTTCAAATCAGGCACTATTGAAAAACACCATTTATTATTGCAGTCATTTTCCTCATATCTAATCTCCATTAGAAGAAAAAAACACCTTTTCAGACCTGAATACAATTCCTAACTAAAGTAGTTTCTGTTAAATACTTTTGAGCTCACAATGTGGACTATTGTGTGACTACAAAGCAGGTATTAAAAGGACTAAATCTGTGCCATATTTCCTCCTACTGGAGCTGGATGTTTGGCAGTAAGTGATAATTATCACTCAGCCAACTCTGACAAAAACACTAACTCTGAAATTACTTCAGTTCTACTTTTCTTTTCTTTTTTGGAAAAGCAAAACAGTACATGTAGAAATATTTGCTACCCTTCTTACTGCCTTCTAAGCAAATGAGCAAACACGTTCCATGGTGGGGATTTTTCTCCTAATCTTACTATCTGTTGTCTTTTCTTTTTTTTTTATTTACCACACTGGCCTGTGTCATGATATAATCCTGATAATCTCACTGTAGGTTATTGAGCCAACAGAGCCGTATGTAAGCTGGGGGGGAGGGAGGGGCAAAGCTGCCCAGCAGCACCAGTGGCACCGTGCGGTATAATAATTTCCTCCTGCTCTATAGGCTACTACATTCCTGGGGTTAACCCGTCTGCCTATGCTAGACACACACACGAGTGTAAATGCATACTGCATATGTGCATGCAGGAAAATACACGGGAGCAGATGCACACAGGCTCACACATACTGTAAAATCACTTAGAAACTAAGAGACGGCACAAATGTGGCACATGTCAGCAAGAATACATTTCACAAGCACACACACACATGCACACACAGACATAATTTGTTCACTACCACCTCTACTCCTGGTATTAATGATTGCCAGGACCCACGAACCAATATAAGGTAATAACTTACATCCTTAGTGTAGTTTATTAATGCATCAAAACCACACAGAACACAGAGCAGGCTCAGTCTGCATCTTATTTACTTGCTCATATCAGGGCTAAAACAGTTCCATAAGTGAGCAGTCACCAGTCAACAGTGCCCTCTGCTGGCTCATATGTTGTATTGCACTATCACCAAACAATTTTCAGGAGTAACAAGCTTAAATTTCTTCAATAGATGTCACAGACCCCATCCATCCATCCATCCATCCATCCATCCATCCATCCATCCATCCATTTGCAGCTGCTTATCCAAAGCTGTGTCGCAGGAGCAGCAGGCTGAGCAAAGTATTCCAGACGTTTCTCTCCCCAGCAACACTCTCCAGCTCCTCCTGGGGGATCCCGAGGCGTTCCCAGGCCAGACATTCCCAGGGCAGACCCAGAGGCGTATACCACTTCATATAAGAAATAGGATGAATTTATGGTGGCTGTGTGTCTCTAAACAGGCTGTAAAATGTATTGTCTAGTTTACCACCCTTATCCTACCGACTGGGGTAACTTCAGACCAAGAAGTATACTTTTTGCATATATCACAGGTGCTTCATTCTGTCATTACAACCTTTCAGGACTTTGGGACATTCAGATATTCAATCAGTTTGTCCCTGATGACTTCATATTTGTTAAATAAGTGCTTTTTGAAAGTACAATGTGTTGGGGTCAGTCAGTCAGAAGCAGTCAATTTCTCCGACACTGTTTTAACTCATGGAACTATTCAATGAGTTCATGTTTGCCAAGGGTCCTGATTTAAAGTAGCACACACTGTCAGGTGGGACAGAGGCCCTCATTGGTCAGTTCAGTTTATCCTCATGTGCTCTGTCGATGACCCTAAATACAACTCTTCACTGAGGTATGACGATGCTCAAAGTCAGAAATACATTATATAATTTCATACTAAAATCTTTTATGACTATCAAATTCAAATGACCAATTCACGGAAAACTCCACTTGCTGCTGTGGACATCCAAAGCTTGGCTGGAAAATCTGCTCTGTAGGGTGCTGCCTTTGGTCCCCAACACAGGCAGGAAATAAGCAAATGTTTGCTCCTCCTGTCACTTGCCAGCACGCCCTGAGTATAGAATGAGCCAAATCATGTGCTATAAGTGCCTGCAGCGTGTGGTGCTTATAGTGCTATGTAAACACAGTTCATTTTACATTGTGTACATATTTAAAAAATCACATTTGAATGACATTTATTCAACCTTTATTTTGACAGGGAGAGGGTTATACTGAGAACAAGAAACTGAAAGCCTAAAAAAGTTAAATGACTGGGGAAAATGAACTGTAAATTCCTAAAATAATAACAATGTGTTTGTTTCTGTTTTGCTTGTTTTTAGATTACATTAATCACATAACTAATGCTGTTAATATGTTAAATACACAGTAACACTTTGCTATGATGGTTGTTTCTTACAGAAGTTTATTCTCGGGGACCCCAGTTTGTAGTCCTTCAATGTTGAATGTGTCGGCAGGATGAGGGTTAAAAAATAAAACAAACTCCTGATGAAGCAACCACTCAACACTGTTGGGGGTTTGCTGATATACCACAGTTATGTTTAGATTTCAGTAGGCTGAGAATAAACGCTTGGCTGAACTGAAGGACCAAACTAAGCGATCAGAATCACAGCAATAGCGATGATGTAAGACGTGTCACAGCCCCGCCAAAATATATATTTTTTCCCTATTTTTGTGAAATGCAGCGCATGATTTATCTTGTCTACTTTTGACATCTGCACCTTAAATGGAAAAATGTTCCACAGTCAGTACATTTATTGAAAAGAACAGCCAGCCACTGTTGTCCAGAGTGAGTGGGTTTACATCACCACACTTAAATCACTCTGTCACAAACATAAGGTCTAAATCTGATTCAACAGAGCAATAATGTAAAGCCATTTTAAAGTGTATTTGAATTATGTATACAGAGCCCTGACATAGTGTTTGTCCAGTCCAAATAGTTGTGTTATATCTGATTTACTTTTACAGGAAATGAGGAAATATCAGCAAAACTTTTTCAGGGAACAGATTTGCTGAGCGTCGAACCTTTATAAATGAAGGGTCAATTTAGGAAAGGTCTGAAACTGTCACCTACAGGTACAGCACAAGTAAGGAGGCACAGTGTCCATTTCACTTGTTGACATGTTGATTTCATTAGATAGTTGTCAGGGGAGAGTGTATTACAGATAGTGGTAGACATAATATTGCACAGCACTCACTAGAAAAGCTGAGGCATTTGTTAAAATAAAAACATGACCTGGATGTTTTTTTTAAGATGAATTATCTATTCTTTATCATTCAGGATCCCCATTACTTGTTACCACTTTAAAAACTTCTCTTCCATAGACGATGATGACAGTGATAAATGATGCAAGAGATTGGGAACAACAATAGGAAACATAATGGCCTCCTTTAGTCCTAAAAAGCAGTCACGAAATAGTTTGGATCTGAAGAAATGGACATTTCTGCCCTGAGATTTCTGATGTTTAGATGATAGTTGTCAGGGGAGAGTGACAGGAAACATCCAGAGACAGAGAGGCACGGTTATGACACAGAACAAAGCTCCCTAGTCAGATATAAATTGGGATTCTGCAGCTGATAGATCTCTTTGCTATAACAAGGTGCATTGCATTGACTCCTAGACAAAAATGTAGATATGGTAAAGAAGGAAGTAGTTGCAAGTAAGGAAAGTGAAGATAATCCCTGTTTAGATATACTGCCTGACCTACTCCTACTTCTGATGCTATAATAAAAGTAATGACCCTCTGTTGACCTCTAGTGGTCGACTGCATAAGAGCTCCTTCGCCTACTGATACTGCAAGGACTGATGCCAATCTTGTCGTCAGCATTTGTTTCCAAAGCGGGTGTGGTGACAGAACTGTCCTCCTAATATTATTCTCCTTCTCCTCCTATTTCAAAACATCATCTAACAGGATGTTAGAAAGGCAGATGACACAAACGGCAGCTCAGCTCCAGATCACAGCAATGAAAGTTTTTAACCAAGGAAGCTAAACTCTTTCAACAGCAGTTATGACTCTGTATTACAGATCTTGTATTGAAACAGTTTTACTTTCTGTTCTGCTGGTTTGGGAATCTGACGGCGAGGAGACAGACAAAGCTGCAGAGAGTGATGAACACCTGCTCTGACGTTACAGGGGAATCCCAGCTCAGTCTCAAGGCCACCTTGATCTTGGCCCAACCACCCCACCCTTCACACCAAGAGTTCCCCTTCCTGCCCTCTGATTGGAGACACAGGGTTCAGTGATTATTGCTGCACTTTGCATGTTCTACTAGTTGCACTTTTTTACTCATTGCACTCTGCAAACTCAAAGTTTATATTATTACTTGTTGTTTAAAGAGTCCTTGTTACCCTCTTGTTGTCAATAGTGTGGACAGTAAAGATTTATTGAATTGAAATGATGCATACAGAGCAGTGACAGCAGCTCCTGTGTCAGAGCATGCTCGCCCACCACAGGTAGCCAACCTTTCTACAGTGGCTCCTGACTCCACCTGCTCCAGCCTGTGACCCTGCTCTGCAAACCCTCACTGAATATCTATGAGTGATCCCACAGTTGCTTTGTCTATTACTGTCAAGTCTATAGATGCATGTCTGCTTTTAAAACACTGCAAAACACTTCAGCTAAACACATGACCTAACCATCCACTCGGGGTTTTACCTAAACTAAACAGTAACATGATTAGTATTCTTTATTAGAGAACATGGGCTAAAGAAACTGCCGAAGTCCCATGGTGCATACATGAATAACAGATGTGTGAAGCTCTTTCTATGCAAATGTAGAGGAATTGCCATGCAAATGTCCAGATTTGTGTGCATGCAGGGAATGCTAACGTAAAGTCATATGAGGTTCTTGGATGCATATAAAGCTCAGTGACCATACAGCTGTTATGCTCTCTCTTCTCTTTTCTTTCAGGAGCTCATCTTTTCTGTCACTGTGAGTCAGTAACCTGTTGCAACTCACTTGGGATTATAAGCTTTGGTAGGATCTGTTTGTGTGTGTGTGTGTGTGTGTGTGTGTGTGTGTGTGAGAAAGGGTGGGGGGTGGATGGGGTGTGTGAGTGTTTGTGTGTCAAGCCCTTGATCTTCTCTTCACACTTCAGAGCCATCTCAGAAATCTGCTCACGCCCACCATCTGGTCCTCTCACATATACTATATTTTGCATAGAAGACCTCATATTTGTGTCTGACAAATTATATACTACAGTATATCACTCTTATGCAAAGGTGCTTTGAAAATAGACACACACACACACACAAACACACACACACACACACACTGTGAGCACAGGCACCTGCTGCCAAAAATAGAATGGGTTAGGATGCGGTCCAAATATGAATGAGACAGAGAAACATTATAAAGCTCAATAATGCGGAGATGAAAAAAAAGGTAATCCTGTTACAGCACGAAAGGGGCAGAGGAAACTGTGCAACACAATTGCACTTATGTGAGAGAACACACAAACACAATTAGATTGCATTATTGAGTGCAGGAAGAGACCTGAATAGGATTCTGAACCTGTGAATAGGAAAGGAAATAATTCACACGCACGCATCAGCAGTGGCAGTGAATCATCCCTGAAACAACTGCAGGTGTGAGAGATTCATCAGTTAGCTCAAGGCTGGCTGGACGGGAAAGCAGGGGAGACAGATGGACTAGTTTAACCACAGTAAGAGAGGCTGACCTTCCTCAAAGTGGGAAGAGGAGGGGAAAGCGACAAGAGTGTGGAGAGAGATGGAGAAGAAGGGGCGGTGTCAAAGACAGAGACGATGCTCTGGAATAGCTACCATCAATCTTCAGTATCTCTGCAGACACAGAAATCTCGGAGAGTCTGAGCAGGATTGCGGAGTGTGCCAGACAGAGACAGCAGGAGAAGGAAAGCGAGAGCAGATGAGACTGGCTGTACAATAGAGAAGCAGGTGTATGAGGTTAACAAGCATTCACACCAAATTCAAATGCTGTGATACAATGGGAGAAACTACTGAGGCCGAGGGGATAAGGAGAGGTAATTACACTCAACTGCTGCAAGAAAATGCAGACTGATAAAAGAACAAATAAACCTGTTATGAGAATCACGATTTTTTTCCCCTTCACGGTAGAAAAAACATTAACATCCATCAATTCATCCAGAGGCTGTGGCTGCCATCTGGTTACAGCAGTTTTGGTCTTAATTAGCAGCACTGTTACAAAATACTGAGGCTGAAAAGGATACAGACAGGATTTACAACCTTTATGAGGCACTGTACAAATTTCCAGAACATGTTTTTCATTAGATGCTAATTACTTAAAGGTCCAGTGTGAAGGATTTAGTGGCATCAAGTGGTGAGGTTGAGAAGTGAAAACGTTTCCCGTGTGCCAAGCATGTATCCTCCTGAGACCCTAACTTTTGATTGCTATGCATTTTTAATTTCTCCTAGCTATCTGAGATCAGTAGGATCTGATAAGTATAAAAAACTAAATATTGTCAACGATAACTAAGTCCCAGTGTCCTCAAAAGATTACAACATTAATAATCATAAATAAACAAGTTTAAACCATAAAATGTGATCAGGTTTTGGACCTTGTCGACTTTTGTGTCTGGATCGGCTGCAGACTGACTTGGCAGAGATGGCTGCCATCTTGTTTTTACATGGATTAGTGTAGTGTGCTCTTACTACCACTAGATGACACAAAAACAGGTTTAAGTCAAGTAGAATGAAGTATAAGGTCAAGAAAACCCAAAATGTGATGTCCTCATATGAGGACACAGGGTCTCCGGAGGATATAGGAGAACTATGGTGGCCAATACAAAAACACTTATGGCCCTGCCTAGAGCCAGTGTTTGATTTGTCCATTCTGGGCTACTGTAGAAACATTATGGTGGACTCTGTAGAAGAGGACCTGCCCTGTATGTGGATATAAACAGCTCATTCTAAGGTAACAAAACTACAAATCTTATTTTCAGGTGATTATAAACAAATAAAAACATAGCTTTGAATATTATATACCATTTCTGCCTATAGTTGACCCTAAAGCCTACACACTGGACCTTTAACAGCCCTCTCTATAAAATCAGTTCGATAAACACCATAGACAAATCTAAAATAATTTTGTTACAAAGCAGACATACACATCTCACAAAGTACAGAATAAAAACTAAAATATAGATATTAAAGACAATGTTGTTGCACTGTAGCTCCAATAAATGGCATTCATCTAACAGCAAACAGAAAGTGTTAAACATTATAATGTCCGAGGCATTTGTTCAAATGCTTAAAACATTGTAAATAAAAGGTATGTTTAATAACTTCCCAAAAATATGACCTGGATGTTTTTCAGGATGAATTTATTCTTTACTCTTCAGGCTTCCCATTAGTTGTTACCGCAGTTAAAACTACTCTTCCTAGGGTCCGTAGATGATAACAGTGACAAATGACGCCAATTTTGGGAACCATAATAGCAAACATAATGGCCTTCTTTAGTCCTAAAAAGCAGTCACAAGATGGTTTGGATCTGAAGAAATGGGACGTTTCCGCTCTGAGATTTCTGCCGGCCCCTGCAGTGCTTTAGATTCGAACAATAGAATGTTTAAACCCAATTCAGCTCTCAGTGGGTGAGCAATGTAGGGTGGAAAGCACCGGAGCAATGTGTGTCATATAACATGCCTGAGTTCAAACTGTCACAGCAGCAATCTCCACAGCTAAGTGTTAAGAACATGACATTATAGTCGTCTAGTAAAGAAGACAGAACTGATAATATTTGGGCAAGTTTTTTTATGTTACTGAAACAGATCATCATCATACTGTAGGTGCAATCACTTTCCCAAAGGACCAATGTGCAGCACTCTTACCATGTGACTGTCTTTTGGCCTTTTGCAGCAACACTGACACTTTCATATTCTTTCACACAGACACAGAAAGTTATCAAGGTTAGAAAATGGCTATCAGGAGTAGACCTTGCCCCTGACCACAGCTTTCAGCCTGCATTACACAAATTCCTGTACAAAGTGGTTAAGTGTCATTACAGGCTTTAAAAAAGGTCTGACCTTAAATCAGACTTTAAGGGCAATCTCTGCGTCTCAATAAAGCTGTTCTGAAGTTTTATTGACGCTGTTATGAAATGCTTTACCTCCCTGTACTTTTATTTAAGCATGTTGTTAAAGGTAAAACACTGTTTTAATGGAACAGTTTGACTGATTGATTGAAAAAAGATGACTAGCAGTAATATTGTTTATTATTTAACTGCCTTCAGGTGGCAAAACTGACCTGCTTTACTGCAGTGTTTACACATCATCAAAAAACGTACTACTTGCCCCACAGATAAATAGATATGTCACTCAGTTTTGTAAGTGACAGCTGCTTCCAGTCCTGCTTTTTACATCTTTGTCGGTGCATCTTTGTACATTCATTGCACACACTGTGCCTTTTCAAAGCCTTCACATATTGTATTCCATTGGTATCATTTGTTAGAGTTGAACACAATCAGCTTTGTGAAATGTTAGTGGGAGGAAGATAAAGCTGGAGACATAGAGAGGCTGCATGCGGCATGCTCTGAGACTGGAGGCATGTACTACACATCTGCTCATGAATAGAGTAGATGGATGAACACTTGAGTGGCCTGTTTTAAGCCTACTTCCAAATCCCTCGCTTGTTCTGTCTCAATCAGGGCCCTTGATAACTCCTCACAACCGGACGGATGAGATTCGTGCCCGGTCGCGTACAAGAGTCATGTTCTTTGGAATGCAGCATTTGCTTTTCCGCCATTAGCATGACTCACCTCATCTCCTCTCGAAGCAGATAATAAGGAAATAACACAAGACGGAAATTAAAGCACGGATTCTGTGGAAGATTCCTCCTGCGTGCTTTTTGCTCAGGTATCAGGCTGCTAGTTCTTGAACTTTGGTTTCTGTGCAAAGAAACTAGCTGAGAATCGTTTTAATGAACAAAGGTGACCTGATCAGATCACCCGGTTTGATTTGATCTCGTTATTCTAAACCTTATCTGCCATCAGTATGCAGAGGCAAAGAGCTAGTGGTGTAATTTAGTAGCAGCTCTTCCCCCATGCTCTCTCCATATTACTCTAACATTTCAAAGCAACAATCAACATAATAGATGTCCTGTGTTGCTCTCCTGGGCCCCATTAGGATTGTTTGCAAACATCACAATGTGTTCCTGTCATAATTTCTAACATGACTATATTCAGAACTGGCTTCTTCCTCGAAAACCAGTGAGTAATTAGGTTATTCTTTGCTCCCTGCTGGTTATGGCCCATTTCTTTTGAGACAGTTACAAGGCAAAACACACACAGAGCGACATGAAGAGGGTCTCTATTGTTTGTAAAATTTGATTTAAAAAAAGATTCCTTGGATATTTACTAATTATTTAGCTTTAATCAAAGTCTGATTGAAATGTCAGATTCACTCTGCCTCCTTCACTGTGAAGACACAAGATGCCTTTGTGTTCAAGCTGTTGTTTATCTCAGTATCTGTGCTTTGGCAGAAAACTAAGACATTTGCACTGTTAATATTGACACCCACATGACAAGTACATTTAAACAACATGCACTGATTTAATTATTCAAGATTGTGAAGAAGCTCCATTACATTTTTGTCCTGGGGAGCAGAATGTCTTGCACCTCAGGGCCAGACTGGAGCTCCCTCCAGCAAGCAACCATCCATGAAATGAGAAAATCTATAATGCATTTAATTCTGCCCTCTGTAGATCAAGGCTCTGTCTCCCAATGACACCGCGGGGACTACAAACACTGCATCAACCTTCTTCCAACCCTTCTGCAATATCTAGACATACGGTAGCTGTTACTCAGTGTCCCCAGTCTCTGTCCCAAACACACTGTACACACACTTGCATGAGCCTCACTTCCTGCTTTAAACATGCTCGTCTGTGGTTAGCTATAGTGTAGCAGTGGAATACTTATATATTTCCTGATTCTGTTCTCCAGAAGCGGAGTGTGTGTGTGTGGAAAGTGGCTTCTGGAGCTCCAGCCCCAAATGTTTTCTCAAAAGCCTTACATTTTTTAGGTGTTTTGAGGTGCCCTTCAGCAAAGCAACAAACCCTGTAACTGCTTCAGGAGCACCGCACTGTAGCTAACCCTGGGCTATGACTCCTCTGCAATGCATGTGTGTGGTGTGTGTGAAAGGAGGAGTGTGTGAAGAGATACCTTTCAACAGCCTTGTGTTGATAGACAAATAAAGAGATATTATTATTATTATTATAACTGCATAAATGTTCTTCTGTTGGCCTCATATTCAATTCATAATATTGAAAACCACATTTATAGTTCAGGCAGGACATGATGTCAAGCTCAGCTCACATCCCAGCTACATCAGCTGATCTCAAGCAACAGCTGATTGATGGAAGGGAGTCAGCTGATAGATCACATGATTCCTTTCTATGCAACCAATTGGCAGATCTCATTCTGGGCACCCTATTTAAACTGCTCTGGCCTGCCTAGCGTTGCTGTTTCCTCTGCAAGCCACTCCACTCCAGTTCCTCCGTTTCGTGTTGTGTCTGACTTGTTAATGTCATTTCTGTTTGTCAGTTTTGCTGCTCTGTTCTGTTCCCGGGGGGTCTTTGTCGCTGCTCTCCCTGCCTTAAGCTTTCCATGTAGGCGCATGGATGGGCAGATAGGTGTGCTCTCTCTGCCTTACCTCCTCCATGTATGCATGTGGAAAAGGCTTTCTGCGTAGGTTCGAGGAAAGGCAGAGGGGCCCCAGAACAGAGCCATATCGCCTAATATAACACTGCAAAATGGAAATAAAGTTTTCTTTGATTAAAGTGTTCCTGAATGAAATATGGTTTTGTTGGGGATCCTTGATTTGCAAACAGAGCAGCCCATATTATTATGGCATTGAATCAAATGTAGCAGACTTGCAGCTAAATATTAATTTTGTGAACTTAACTTCAGAATAGTATAAAAAGGGTTTTGAGCTGGTTATTTCAAATTCCTACCCCTATGTTATGGACATTAAAAATAGTAACATAAGACAGTTTTGCCTGTTTCTGCGTGGCAGGACTGAAAATCTGTTCTAACATTTGTTGTGTCATAGTTTCAAAATGATGAAGACAGTTGGAGAACAGCTACACAAAATAGGATGTAGGCTCTGCAGGATTGTTATTATTATTATTCATTTCCTAAATGATGTGCAAATCTTAAGGGCATTGTATTATCTCAAATGCTTGGAAAAAATAGGACAGATGCCTGCCACATATAGCTGGGGGAAAAAAACTCCACTGGGAAGCGTGCCCCCAGACCCCCCCTCAGTTTGGGCTGGCTCCCATCCTGCTGTTCACTCTGCAGTGATCTCAGCACTCTTGGCCGCTTGCACAGTACCTCTGGTACTTAGGAGATGAATCCCCTGTTTCTTAATAATCTAAAGTGGATGTCCTCCATCATGTCAAGAATAATCACGTGCATGCATGAATAAGCTTCCTTGGAATCTGCCAGAATGTGTTGAATCTACATGAACCTGCCCACCAATTTTTTTTTTTGTCCAGGCTGATGAAAGAGGTGAGGAGCACAAACTACCCTAAAAACATTTGAGATACATTAGCTAGATTATTTTTTCAGCCAGAGAAGAGGTGCTTTAAGGTAAAGACTTTAGCTGGGGGAGATGCACTCACAGTCTTAGTCACAGGCCCTCACGGCAGTCTGGCCTTCAAAATTATTCAAAGCCAAAAGGAGCTGAAAGACGCAGATTTCTAACAAGATTTCAGTGAATTTCAATTTGCTGGATGGTTATCTGGGTTACATAAGGCCATATAGTCATCCAGGGAGTTTGCTGCTGATTTACAATGGCTTACAAAGGGCAAGATGCACAGTCTAAACACTATACTGGTCTTTAAGTGATTCTGTGATCATAATGCCGACTTTATGAGTAGAGAACATCTGTAAAGTCTGACACTCGCCATTCAAAATATGGCCGTCACCAAATGCTAAATGGACAAAGTATTACACATGCCACAGGATGAGTGTGCCCCACTATTGTTGTTGACACTGTTTATGTGTATGTGTCACATTCTCTCTGGGCTACTGCCTTGCTATTTTCTGTCCTGTTGTCCTGTGTGTCATGGTGGCTGGCAGGCAGGCCCTGCATGATGATGTCAGTGTGGCTTAAATAACTAGGCCAATGCCATGATGGTTGGTTGTGTATCACCACTATGGATCCCTGTCAGTCCTCTCATCAGTTATATAGAAACAAAGGAGGAGAGGGAGTGACAATAGATGTGTAAGAGGGGATACAAAGGTGGAAGTGGATAAACAGTATGCTAATTTGATCCATTAAATTTCAGATGAACGATGGATGATAAGGAGATGAGAGTTTCAGCTACAGTGAACCTCAGCAAGATCTAACCCACCCATGCTCTACTCTCTGTAAAACAGCTGTGGACATCATTGTCACAGCATTTCAAATCTTATGTTGTAGGCTTATGTTGTTCCCAGAGCCCACAGTGACACCTTCAAATTGCTTGTTTTGTTTGACTATTAGTCCATAACCTAAAGATATTTAATATAATATAATGTAAGACAAGGTAAAGCAGCAAATCCTGAAATAAGGAGAAGACCACAAACACATGCAAAACAACTGCAAAGAGACACAAAACCACAAAAAGATGTACTGTATAATGATTACAAAGAGATGTAAAACAACAGAAAAGGAGGCAGTATCACCACAAAGTCTATGTGTCTCGCTCGTATGCAGGGAAGGTTGAATTTTGATGTGAACACTGACGGCATCTGTAAGAAGGCAAAGCATCACCCATTCCTTTTAAGGAAGCTGACGAGTTCTGATGTAGATAGGACAATCATGAAAGCGTTCTATTTTGCTTTTATCTAGTACGTTCTTTCTGTTAACGTTGTCTGTTGGTTTGCTAATTTGAGCCTTAAAAACAAGAATGAGTTGGAAAAGTTGTGCTGCAAGATCACTGGTGTTACTTTTAATAACCTACAGCATCTGTATGAAGAAAGAGTCACCTCTAAAGCTCGGTCAGTTGTCTCAACATCCATGTTGAGTTTCAGATGTTCCATCAGGGTGGAGGATTCAACTCCCTAAATGCAGCACAAAGCGTTACAGATCGTCCTTTGTCCCGTCTGCTATCGCTTATCTTAACCAGCAGTTTGCTTGTTTGTTTATTAAGATCCCCATTAGCTTTGGCATTGCAGCAGCTATTCTTCCTGGGCTCTCTCATACATTCACACTACACAACACAACACAACACAACACAACACAATAAATAACACATCATAATGCACATCCACTGTAAAAGAAACACTAACAGTTGACAGCTCGGACTGAATCCATCATAATCTAACACATAAATACCATCATTTAACATACAATAGAAAAAAATGCCCAAAACATTTACACACCAAAGAATACTAGTAAGTAGTACAGTTTATTTTCCAGCAATGCTTTCTTAGCATTTTTTTTTTTAAACAACATATATCATTTTGTTGTATGATATGATTTGGAAGTGACTTCCATTCTTGCATCACTTGGTATATTATTGTATGTTCGACTGATGTAGTTTTGAATTTTGATAAAGTAAAACAACCTCCAACAGCGTGCCTTGTTAAATAACTGTGTGTATCTGTAGTAACTGACAGTTAAGTGACCCTTAATGTCCATGATTTACCCCTGACAGTGTGTGATACTGGATACTGTGTATTAGGTATGTACTGTTCGTACTATTTGTTTATTTTACTTTCTATCTCTCAAATTGCCCCTCAGGGACATCAAAGCTTTACTTTATCTTAGGTGGAGGGGCCTTTTGTGCATCCGTACCCAGGGGCCTATTGCCTCATAATCAGCCCGTGGATGTAAAGATGCAAACCAGTTCATAATGTGATCTCCATGTAGGTTGGAAATAGCTGTAATTTCACATGCATCATAAACACAACAATTTCATGTGTGTACCCAGAGGTGTCGCCCACTTGTGATAAATGCCAACCTTCTGTGGCAACACTTCTACACAGCTTTACTTTATGTCCATAGGTTCAATCTTTTTGGATTGATATCTGTGGCATTATGTCTGAGGTCATGATACACACTATGATCAAGCCAGAGCTTTGAATATCTGAGACTTTCAGAAAGCTAAACGCGACACAGCAGTGTTTTCTCTGTTATTGCCTCATAACGGCAAAGTAACTAATTCTCATTTTATGGAAGAGCACAACTGTCCCTATACCTTTAAGATGTGGCTAGAGGGTTTAACTAACACACTCCGTTTAGAAAGGATAAGATGTGCCCTGAAAGACAGGCTCCTACAATTCAGTAAAACCTGGAAAACCCTCATATCATATCTTGCAGTCACAAATCTAGCACAACAGTTCAAACCATAACACGCACTGAACAACAAGTGACTGATGAGTGATGGGTCTCTGCGGGTGGAGGGAGCTGGGAGGAGTGGAGAAGTGGTGTTGGTATGGAAGGGTTGGCCTGTGGTTTTACCTTTGTGCCTGTTACAACATTTGGATATCATGCACAACTGTAATGTTCAGAAAAATTAGCTTTAAATGTAGATTTTTGATTTGATTCGATTTGTTTATTTGCCACATCATCTTAAACAGCTTCAAGATCACACAAAACACATATACGCTGCTCTTCAGGGATACCTTTATACCTGCCTACTTCAATTGCCAGATCTTAACTGTGCACACAGGGAACTCTGACCCCTCCTTAAGTTTAACATTAAATACGGTTTTGTGCAGTAATCTTCTTCAACATAATTGTTTCTTATGGATGGGGGTGAAGTAGTTTTTTGTTTGTGTATTTATATTACACTGCAAATTACTACTGAAAATGTAACTTAAAAAGAGAAAAGAAAAAATACTGTAGAGACATTTTTTGACCAGGGGTAAGTGTGTGCTTGATCTCATTTGCAGATGTGGACCATACTGTATGTGGAAACCATTTGGTCAATTTAAAAAAAAAAAAATTCATGTAAGATTAGATAAGACTGACTTTATTGCCCCAAAGGAAATTTGTCTTGGATACATGCGGTACCTGGTGTTAAAAGATAGAAAACAGTTATACATACAGTTCCTACATCTATACGGTCCATACACAGAGCTGTAGCTATTCACAGTCACACACACTCAGTACCTACAGTACATGTACAGACTGCCATCAGCTAACAAACTGCATGCTGCCCATTGCACCACATATCTGTTTTACATAGTAATCATAAAGATGACATGGTTATGTTAAAAAAAAGTAAATATACGCCATGGTTATATACACACACATACATACAAATGTACATAGATACACACATACATAGGCTACATACTTACATACCTACACATAGCACACATATGGTTAAGATAGTTAGCTGAATGGTCTGTTAATGTATGTAATAATGTTCGTAGTTTGATATGATAACAAATTTGACAACAGTAATAAGCTAGGACACTGTTAATTAGTAACTTAAGTACTCCTCTGAAGACTTTGAGACTTTATTGTCATCTCATTTGAGGACATTGGCACTTGATTATCATTAACAGTGTTAAGTTTTTTATACTTATTGGGTCCTACTGGTCCCAAATAGCTAGGAGAAATTAAAAATGCATATTAATAAACAAAAGTCTAAGGAGGATATAAGGGATATAAGACAATAATACAGCTCCATACATTAGTAACTCTTACAGTAAGGCTGCTCCCTAATGCATTTTAGCGTTTTTTGTTTTTTTTTAATGTCTGCAGTTTTCTTCTATTCTCAGTCAGTAACTTATTTCCGGTCACAGACAAATTTACTGCCCTATCAGTTTTGGTTTTACCCCAGATCCTACGTTTATGATCAATGAACTCAAATCGCCGACAGAGGGGTGCTCTACTAACTGGCGCGCCGTAGACATAGAAAAGCAATACTAGATCAGCTATACAGTGCACCAGAAGGAAGCATGGTTGATCATTAGAATGCGTTTTTAGGTAGTTTTAAAGAATGGATACGACAGCGTAGTTACGTGTGTTTTTAGTTGAGAAATATGGCCTGAGTGAGAGTTGAGTGAGGTTCAGTAGTAGGTGTTCCCACTCTAGATGTCATATTTCTATGGCCATTCAGTCGTGCCTGGACAACGTCGGGAACGCGCATGTCAGGTTCGCTGCAGAGATCCCACTGCCTCTGCTCTCACGATTAATCGTAGGGATGGTGTTGACAGCGAGAGGCGACGGGCGGCCCGTTGTACATGTTTGAATAGCTGACAGGGCCAGTTGAAGATACATTCACACGGGTCGAACACCAATTCACCGCAACCTTTTCCCTCTGTGCTGGAAGACGACGCTGCCGGGCCGAGGACAACGTTAACGCTACTGATGGAATTCCCAGTCGTTGCTAGATGGAGAAACCTAAAGGGTGGACTCGCTATTAATAATTAAAAAAAGCCCCACCATCTGCTGCTAAAATATAAGGAAAATGCATCTGCATCAGGTGCTGACGGGAGCTGTAAACCCTGGAGACTGCTGCTATTCGGTGGGAAGCGTGAATGACATTCCGTTCACGGTGAGGTTTTATTTTGATATTATGTGCTCGAGATGACACCCGTTGAAGCTAACGGCTGACTAGCTAGCTGGGTAGTTAGCTAGCTATCGTTCTATTGGCTGTAAACGAGGCTGGCTAGCGAGCTAAAGCGCTGGCTAGCCGGGCAGCGGTGTGCTAGCCACACTGCCGCACCGAGGGATTCACAAACAGTGAGTCGAGACTGCTCGGGGCATCCTTATCACAAACCCTCTGTCGTTTACCTTGACAGTCACTCCCGACATTGACAAGCTAACATCCTCGAGTAGGTGCTCAACGGTAATGTCAGCATCTGTCCTTTTAGGGGAGCGTTGTATTATTTATCGCTCCGAGATAGATAACGCTAGCCACTCAAATGACCTTTAGCTGCATCTCGTTACATTAGAATTACAGCCAGGGAATCCCTTTGCGCAGCCATAACATTATTGGCAAATATTTGCAATGGGACACGCTCTGGTGAAATTTTCGCAGTGCACATTTCAGGTGGATATGGGCGGATAATATTGCGCACCGCCACGGGATAAAATGCTGTGTTTAGTTTGGATGCAGGACTAGCTAAGCTCGCTACCATTTGGCGTTAAATCCTCCTCACGGATCATTAGCTCGCTGTCATCCTAGCATCAGCTGCGCCAGCCATGACGTAGAGAGCCATATATGGATACATGAGCTAGAGGGCTGGATGGCTGTGTTTTGGTGCTGGATATGACATATTCAAAAACGTGGTGTCATCTGTCATCATTTTGAGGAATATAATACACTTAGATTTGCTCAAATCATGCCATCTAGTCTTTTGCACATATGCTGATCAAATACTATACCTTGAGCCAAATCATGTGCCTGTTATTCATTCACCTCTTTGGGCTATATACTCTCTGTCTGTCTGAGGTCTGGCAACTTCCCAACATTTCTCTTTGTGCCTCAAGTTGACAGGACTGAGAGGTTCTGTCATTATTCCATTAAATGCAATGAGACATGGGAAGAACCTGTGTGCTGATATTAGAGCCTCTGTTGTGGTGGCAAGTAGGACAAGCTGCACAATAGTTCATACCCCCAACAAATGTTGTCTCTTTTTCCTTAAAAATAGATTGCTTGAAGGAAAAACTCAAGAGCGCAGTAGAAAGCATAACTGCATCCTGAGTCAGCTCTTGTATTGCGAGCAGAACATGACTGATGGTGACGTTATTGATAGCTGCATGATCTTCCATCACATCTAATATGGCAAACCCCTCAAAAGCCATATATACATATGACATAGTTACATTCTCTAGGATAGTATTTACCCGAAGCTTTAAAAGTTTGCAAGGTGAGAAAATGTGCTTGCACTTTCTCATTACATAACAGAAACCAGACAGGAGAGTCTTTCAGTTAAAGATTGGTTCCAGATGGAAACAGTTATGTCATGAGTTTTGCTGTGTTGATGACCACATAGGTTGTCGCCGCCCTGCCAATCACAAGGACCTGATTCGTAAACATTTTATGACCCTAGTTCACACCAAAAGTAATGTGAATGCATTAGTTAATTTCTGCCAATGCAGGCTCACAGTAAATTCTTGAGCAGCTCTGTTTCATGCCACCATTCCCTCATGCTGAGAACACTGTGAGTCTGTCTAATGGCTGCCAAATCTGGGCTTGGTCTGTTCCTGCTGCCTATTAGCAAAATGGTGTTTTGTTTTGTAGATGTTGTTGTTACATTTTTACCTTTTTTTTTTTTTTTTTTTATAGATATACAGACACCCTCACCTCACTCATGTCTGATTCCATCGGTTCCCTAGATTATAGCGCAGTAATTCATTGCTCTGTTCATTTCTGTCCCCCCTCTCCCCTTACACTGACCCCAGATCAAGGCTATTTGAATGTAAACAGGCGAGCTGAGTACCTCGGGTCATATCTGCTCAACAGCATAGGACAGAGTAGGTTGTGAAGCAAAACCCTTGCACGTTGCCACAGGGCCACAGTTTCTATGCCTGGTGTTTTCTTTCTGTGTCTGAGAGGGTATTTGAAGAACACTAGACATCATGTCCAATGCAGTTACACTCACGCTGACCCCCAGGGCTCATAGGCCAGACCCTGACATACTCACATACACACACGCACACCTAACTTACAGCAGCCATGAATGCATCAGTTCAAATGAGTGAGCATGAAGCTAGAGCCTCATTGAATATAGAATCATTCTCTCTCCATGCTATTGGTTTTGGCCTCTGAATGTTGCATGCTTCGCTCTTGACACATTGACAGAAAGTGAAAGACGTATAATTAAATGGAGTTTGAATGATGCACAGTAAAACGAAGGTGCCCTGTTGTTGCTGGTCCGGTGGGCCAATAGATGGTGGTGGATAAAGTCTTTTGTTGAGATCTCACTGTAGTTACAAGGATGGATAAGAAGGAACAAGATGGCGAGAAGTAAGAAGAGATGCGCTCATTATTTAGACAAAAGAAAATGGCATTCTTTATCACCATGAAAACATAATGTCGGTTGATTTTCACTAATTCACTAATTCCCATTACACAAATTGCTGCGTCATATTTTTATTCTAAATGGTTCAAGTCTATTGAATGACAAATACGACAGAACAACTGTTTGTCTTTTTGTGTATTCACTGTGATTTGTGTCTGTTGTTTACATTACAAGTTAAACCCCGAGGACTAGTTGATAACGTGCTTTTAAGAGGCTGTAAAAATCAGAGTTTTAAAGACTATTTTTAATGTCTCTTACAATGCTTTTTGATCTGTGGTTGATTTTGTAAATGTACAGACAAACGGCCCAGTGGGTTTGATATGCAGAGCTGCAGATGTGTGATCCTCTAAAGATAGAAGACTTGTGTAAACTTCAAAGCACAGGGAGAGAGTACACGCCCCCACCGAGGCTCCATATTCCTCTAATTTTTGTTATTTTGATAATGGAGAATATTTATCCTGCATCTGGATCTTAGACTATATCAGAATACAGATATGGTTACATAATCTAAGACAGTGACGTCAACAGGCTGAAGGCAGATGGGATTTCCTGAGATTACTTATATCCTGTCTGGAAATATTCAGGTTTCTGTGTATTGTGCAAATATGAAATTTGCATTTGTGTTTCAGACTCATGACCTATGGCCTTTCAAATTAAATATGTGACTGTAGTGATATATATTGTAATGGCAGAATGCTCCAGAATTTTGTTGGAAAGCTACAGGCAGATATTGTGCATGTCTTCAAAATTCGCTTGCAGTTGCTCAGTGCATTCAGGTACGGAGTGATGGCATTTTATGTCAAATTGGCCATGAATACAAGATTTTGGACACCATTTACAGAGCAGTGTTGTAAACATGAATGACTAACCTTTTCCAAGTTCATCATTTAAGTGCCTGAATTCAGAATAACAGGAAAATCTGACAGAAATGGGAGCGGCAGACACCAAACTGAGGAATTAAGGGGAAGAAAAGTTGCTTCTGTGTCTTACAATTTAATATTTATAAGCCAAAAAGTAATGTGCATTATAGATGATGACATGGTGAAGATGTTGCTCCAAATCCAAGCTTAAAACAGTCCCTTAGCCTGAGGTGTAAATGTCCAACAAACTACTTTAAAATCTGTTCCTGTAGTTTTTGATAAGCTGCTGACCAGGGGTAGACAAACAAAAGAGCATTATCACCCTTGCCTGTGTTTCCAGATCCATTAAGTGGCTGCACATTTAGCCAGCTGGATACATTGATTAAGTAAGATATGTTATGACCAACAGGCAGAATGGAGACGGATCGAAGCTGGACCTGGTGTAGTTTGGCTTTTAATGCCCACTGCTTGACTGCAGTCATACTGCAGAGAAAACAAGGCTCATATGATCCGACCATAGACAGTGGGATCAAAGTACAGGTCTGTGCTTTAGCCTGGGATAATGCCTTAAAGTAAGAGACACCAGGCTACTACGGGCCAGAACTGATCATTTTATGTTTTTTCTTTTTTTTAAATATTTGCAGCTGTAGCTTTGAGGACAGCTCAAAGCCAGCTTGCTAGCACAAACATGAAAATGGTACACACGGTAGCAGCTGGGGTTTTGGAGCATGCTTGCATGATTGCGTAAGGCACTGGAATGAGGGGCATTAGGTGGAAAGACAGAAGTAATCTCTGACTCTTCCTCTTATCTACTTTCATTTTTACAGCGCACGACCTCATTTACCCATTTCTTCTCAAATACATTAACCTAACAGTGGTTGTCAAATACTGACAACCTTGGGTTGGTAGTCGCACTGAACCACCAACCCAAAGCACTGGTATCTGATGACCTGGGAAATGAGACTCAACAATCAAGTATTCATCTCTAGAATTACATACAGCACCTCTAAGATGCTCCTTACTAGCAAGATGTGAATTGATTTCTGTAGATCTTATCAGTGAACATAGCATGTGGATGACCATGCTGTCTTCTAACAGACTAGAAATAGACTTCACTGACTGATCTTAAAGCATGATACAGGGGTTTCCCAGAGTTGGGCCAAAGAAACCAGCCCAGATCTGTGAGTCAGTGAGAGATGTTTTTGTTACATCAGACAGCAAAAGAGACCATGACATATTGATAGCCTTTTTCTCACCTACTATATCTCTGGCTAACTTGAAAGTGCAGTACTGGGATGTCTGAAAACCCCTGAACAGCTCCATAGTGTGCTCCCAGAAGGGCCAGGTAAAAAGCAATTCAACCAAAAAGGTCACATGACTCCACTCGACAGTAGTAAAATGAATATTGTTCACTTGCAGTTGTTTCCACCAGAGATGCAACTGCTTTGTGAGTGTTAATGTGTTATACAGAGGTAATATTTACACAAAGGCAGCAGCGTTCTTGATGTAAGCAGCTTACATGACTGACAGGAAGGAAACCTTGCTGCTTCAGGGTTGTACTCATTAAGTCAGCAGATTTGTGAGCTACACATTCCTGGGTGTGGATCCAAGTACATTCATAGACAGAATCAGTGTGCTCTAAATGCTGCCCATTGCTGAATTAAATAAATATCCTGGCTGCTGGCAAAACTTTTAATTAAGTAGAATGGGCTTTCAGCAGGTCTTCATTCCTCTATTGTATTTGTTGAAGGGCTGCCTTTGATTGGAATTAATTCTTTGTTGACTAATAGTTGTAAGGTTTCAAATCTCTGTCTCCTTAATAGTTTCACCCCTCAGCAGGAAAACACTGTCATACAGAGAGATCACTTCAAATCTAGTGTTTAATAAAGACCAAAGCAAACCATTATTTTGCTGCTACAGATGGGAGATGTAATTTTCTAGTAATGACTGTTGAGTATCTCACTCCCTATTAGAAGACCCCAAAACAAACATAAAAGCAACTGATCTAGAAACTGACTGAAAATTTCTTAGCTGATGAAGACACTAATGACATTTTTTTGCCCTGGTTGTTTGTGCTGTTATGCTGAAAACACACCAAGCAGCGGCGAAGCACAGCTCACCAATAATTCCATTTTTCTGCGGCAGAGAGGCGTGTGTATGTGTTTCAGGCGGGAAAAAACATTTGTAACATAGGCTAACATGTTACAGGAGGCACCGGACTTTGTGTACTGATTCTCTGGCTGTAATCCGCAGCTAAAAGTTAAACTATCCTCCACTTTTAGTTTGGCAGCAAGTTGCAGCAGCATCAAATGGCTGCAGCTTTCCATAGATATTCCATGGCAGCTTGCGGCAGGCCGCGCTTTGCCACTCCATTGTTAAATCTTCCATCTAGGCTATTTATTATGTTGTGTCAGTGTTCCATGATGCTTTAAAGTATTATGCTTCTACTACTGATGAATCATCTTTGTATTGCTCTCCATCGGTACCTTGTTGTTCTGTGTGCAGGTAGATTTGTGGATGTTGAAAGAAATGCAGGACACACACAAGCCCAAACCAACAGAACAAAGCGTAGATGATAGGTCATTCTGTTTGAGGCAGATACATACTCATGATTACAGTACCAGCCTGGCTCAAGGTCCTACCAGCTCCAAATTAGCTCCCTGACAAAGACAGTAGAATGGACTCACACATAGTCTTGCGTGTGTGTGTGTTGGGGTGTGTGTTAGAGGTACAGAGCAGTCCTAGACCGTGCGTGACGGTGACCGCTTTTAATTCCAGCTGTAATGTGTAGGAGCAAATGCCGCAGTAATAGTAAAGCACAGAACACTCCTCCCTTCCTTCTCTTTCTACCTGTTTCACATATAATATCATGGTATGTAAAGTACAATCCTACGTGACAATCTTCACTATAACTTCATCCTCTGCTGTCACTTTATATTATACCTCTGGCTGTAACGTTGTCCCGCTGTGTGACCCAGTGGTTCCCAGCCTCTCCTCCTGTTCTCCTGAATAATGAAAGACACAAGCCGTCATCCTGACTGTACTGTTGCTTCGAGGCCAGCTTGCCTGTCTCCCAGGTGCTGCTGCCATTGCTGCCATTCTACACACAGTTGCCAACTGCCAGCGAACACCATTGTATCATCTTACTTTACTGCCCATAATCCAAATGCAGGTTTGCCTGTTAAGCGTGGGTAATCAGCATGTACTGTGTGTGTCTGCTTATTGCACATGAGTAGGTGTTACTTTTTTTTTCATGCAGTTGATCTGTAAAACAGCACCTAATGATAGTTTTACTGTAATGTTGTGCGGTTTTTGTGATAGTTTTATCACCACTACCTGTCAGTGATATGGTGGTGGTTTAAGATAACTGCCAGAAAATCAAATATTATGAAATGTTTGACCAAATACCATGATATTGATTTTGCAACAATATTGTAAGGTTGATGATTGGTGCTCTAACGACATATTTACACAATGAACAATGTGATTTTTGATAAATAATCATCAGTAATGTGGATATAAGGACTTAGTAAGCTAGAAGAGTGATATCATTTGAACAGTCAGCACATTACGTTACTTTGTTGTATTGCAGCCTTTAAGACAGGGAAAAGACAATACTTATGATATCCAAAATCTAAGACAATATCTAGTCTCTTATTACGATATTGATATAATATCGATATATTGCAGAGCCAGGGTCCGACATTAACTCTTTGACTCACCGGCCAAGGGAACTGGTAGACGAAAAATCCATTGGTCAAGCTTAGTTTTTTGCTGGTCAAAATAATATATTGTTTTCTTGTAGGGGTGGGAATCACTAGAGGATCTATGATACGATATTATTTACGATACGATTTTAAATGTGTTGCAATATGCTGAGCATTGCGGTAAAATATATTGGGATTTATTACTTTTTTTCAACTGTAAATTATGTTGCCAAAGGAACACTTTTTTATCTAGTAAGATAAAAAAGTTTTCAGTCTGTTCATCTCACGTCAGCCTTTTTTTGCAGCAGCAGCAGCAGTAAAATGTATCTAGTGGACAAAAAAAACAATTGATTATATTATATTAGCAGGCTGCCTAAAGTTAAATTTGTTTTTGGAATATTAATAATTTATATAATGAAAATATTGCAATACTGTGCTGTAACGATTTTTTCCTCTACTTGTACTTTTTGTAAGATGTATATTTGTTTCAGTCCATTTCATTGTGATAATAACACATTATGTTGAATCTGTTTTTTTAAAAAAAAAAGGCCTGAGCAAAATTCACAGCAGTGATGCAGCGTACATGTCGAGTGCTTTTTATTGTGAAAGCTAATAACAGAAGGAGTGAAGCTTTAATGCACTATAGTTAAAAGTGTGGGAGGCAACAAAGAGTTTGCCGTCTTGGTGAAGATAACAGAGCCTTCGTGTTACTATTTTATCACCTTCATAAAAATGGGTGCAGGGTGCAGTGGTGGCAGCAGACAGGTGGAAAGTGATACTTTCGCAGATCAGCTGATGTCTTGCACAGTTAACAGTGCTGCAACAGTAGGAGTGCTTGGTCAGTTTCATGGCACAATGCATGTAAAAACACATCTGTAGTGTGTGTGTGTGTGTGCCATACTCCAACACAGACAGGGGAGGAGCAGCAGAACACAGCACACATTAACTGTAAAGACTCTCAGCATAGTTTTATATTATATGACTATTTTGGTACAAACATGTACCAGACAGTGTGGCAAGATTTACTCACCAAATTGAAAAATCTACCCACATTTGGTGCTTGGCGAGTGTTAATTTCCAACCCTGTGCCCAGCCCTAAGTGATGTTTACCATTTTAAGTTTCAGCAGTTCATTTTCATTTATTCACTGCGGCTTGCTCTGATTTAGTTCTTCTTCCTGTGCCCATTCCTCTTTCAGGCTTACGGCTCAGGTTGTGATGTAGTGATCTTGGCCAGCGACTTCGACTGTGTGCAGATTATCCCGGGAGCTCAGAATGGAAACATACAGGTGGGCTGTGTGGAGTGCTCCCACCAGCTTGGCAGGGTAAGTGTTGACTGCACACTGAGACACGCTCCCACTCGCAGTTTTTCCGTGCAGCCAGAAGACATTATGAATTACGCTGAGCAAAAAAGAAATACATTTAGCCCTGCGTTTGCCCCTGTCTTGTACTGCCCGTGCTCTCCTCTCCTCTCCTCTCCTCTCCTCTCCTCTCCTCGCTATCCTGCTCTCCCGCACCACTCCCCACCTTCCCCTCTCCTGTGGGAATGGCTTTGCAGAAGCACTGATGGGGTGAGTAATGTTGTGATGATGAACACAGCTCTTTATTTTTAGATTGCTGCGTCCTACGGAAACACAGTCTGCATCTTTGAACCTCTTTCTACCAACCCAAACAAACGCCACAAGGTGAGCAGGAATGTCTGTATTTGAGACATATACATAGTAGTTTGAATCAATACCTTGTGAGCTTAGTCACACTCGTGTGCCAATAACATTGCATGGTGTGTCACTCTCCTATCACTAACAGCAGCTTAACTATCAGTGGCAAAAGACAGGACAGTTCTTCCTTGATGCCATCACCTACAACCTGGCCTGGGACCCACAAGGTACGCCGATGCTTTCTGTGTTTAACTGATTCACCGACTGTCTGACTAAATTAATCCACACTACGCGCAGCTCCTATTACAGCCCCCTGCGGTTTGTCTGGAACGACATGTGCAATCTGCATTATGTAACAGTCACAGTGTGCATGTGGCTCTGTGTATTGTAGTAGTCAGCGCGGGACGAGAGGTGTGTAACACACTGCTTTTGTGTCTGCAGGGAACCGTATCCTAGCAGCAACCGAGCGGCTCCAGCTGTGGGCTCCTCCGCTGACAGATGCCCTGATAGAGGAGGAGGATGGGCAGTTGACTGACGACAAGCCCCACCCTGTCCTCAATGACTGGAACTGTGTCTGGCAGTGCAAGTACGTTTTTTATTTTTTTGGCACATACTGTAAGAGCATCTGATTTGATTGACATGGATTGAAAACGTTATGTACATTAGGTCAATAGCAGAATCAAAATCCAAAGATGATCTGGTGCAGAGCCAAGTGCAGTTACTCAGAGAGTTGCTTTTGAAGAAGATGGTCTTGTAGTGCAGTTGACGAAGCAGATATATATAAATATCCAGACACTGTAGTTGGCTGAGTGTGTCTGAGTGTGTCTATAAATGTCAAGTCAGTAAAAGCTCTGTTCAGGCAGGTTTTGTCACAGGTGATTGTAAATGAAAAAAAATACTTTGCTCATGTTTAAAAATACTCAAAATTGAAGTGGATTTTTCTGAGCACTGGCAGATGAGTCAGATTTTACATGTGTGCACTTTTCTCTTTGTTTAGTTGGAAATAAAAGGGAGGCATAATGTTTTCATCTTTTGCAGTCAGCTGATATCTTCTGTTTTTTTCTGTGATGCAGTAAAGAGTTAGTCCCTGCCCTGTGCAGACAGATATTAATTTTGAGGAATTACATCATTTTCTACTGATAAAAACGTATATACGGTTACTTATTATCCAAATTCATCTGCATTCAGCCTCACATTAAATTTGTATGCACTGTTGTAAGCCACTCTTTTGAGTCTGTGGCCTGTGCTTTAAAAGCTGTGCAAACAGACATACAATGCCATCTTAGTAATTGTCATCTGATGACACATGTGCATGCCCTGGAAAGCCACCAGAACAAGGAAGTGCAAGCTGTGAAATTTCCAGCAATAGCTCATGCACGACGTAACCGAGCACACACACTAACAGCTGACAGAAGAATCACTCGTGTGTTTGTTCCTTAGAAAGTTTCCCATGGAGAAGTGAATATAGCTCATGCCGTTGTTTGTGCTTGTGTGCCTCTCAGGACGGCTGCATCTGTTCACATTGCCAAGTGGTCTCCTGATGGGGAGTACGTTGCAACAGTTGGAAAGGTACATTCACGTAAACATGTTGCAAAACAACAAATGTTAATAAATTGTAATTGTATGGTCTGCGGTGATGTTTTTATATAATCTATATTCGTACGTGTGTTTGCATATGCAGGATGACTGTTTACTCAAGGTGTGGTATCCCACCACGGGCTGGCGCTCTGCAGTGGTGGTCCAGGAACCCTCCGATAAAAAGCCTCTTCCTGTTAACTTCTCCTTTGTATACCTGGCTCATCCTCGCTCGGTCACTGGTATGTCCTGGAGGAAGACCAGCAAGTACATGCCCAAGTAAGAAAGCACACATGATCACACAGTAAGGATGGCCAGTGACATGTTTATTTATTTAATTATTTTTTACATCTCTCTTTTGAATCAAGTGTTAATGAACAGAAGTGTACAATTCTTAACTGTGTATAATGCTAATATTGACTAAATTTTGTGTATCTTGTCTGTTATACATTTCTGTGTTTGTTAGGGTAAATTTGAAGGAATCAAAGTTGCAACAAAAATAATGAAACACTGTCCTGATCACCCATTTTTAATACCTTGCATACATTACTTTTATGGCAAGTTTACAGTGATTTCAGTTTATGTTCTTGTATACAACACTAAAAAAGCTGTATTCATGCAAAGGGCAGATCAGTGGTTCCCAACTGGTCCAGCCATGGGGTCCAGATTTCTCCTTAGTCATTAATTCAATGTCCACACATTTTAATATATTCAGTGTCATACTTGCGTTTGGCCATGTCGTCCAGCTGGTTTGCTGTCTCTGTCAAGTAGCTGCCTGTTAGTCACTCATTCTACAGCAGGAAAGGGCACTTAGGAAATTAACTGTACTTTCAAATAAAGTTTATTTTTACAATCTTGACATGTTTTCAAGTCACTTGTGGTCCATTCAGAATGCACCTGCGACCCACTTTTGGACTGTGACCCACCAGTTGGGAACCACTGGTGTAGACTATGCCTGACTGCAAAGTTTTGTAATTCACCCATGGTTACCACTGTCAGGAGTAGTCAGCCCTCTGTACTCTGGAATGTGACAGAAAGTACTTATAATTTGTGTATTAGGCTTGTCACTAACATTTTCACAGCTGTAAGAATTTTCCCAGAACACCAGCCACCACTGGTGTTACCAAGTTTTGATAAACTTCCCTTAGAACTCTGTCACACACAGCAGACAGGTGGTTATTACATGTAGCTGATGATCACCACAAGTTTCTGTATGACTGGAAAATTTGCACCATTTACACTTATCCGTGTCTGGTCAGCAAATTGAGAATGTTTTTTCAGTGGTGGAAGCAGCCAGTGAGAGGCAGTTCTCTGTTTGGCTGTCCTGCTGAGGGAATCAGTAATTTCATCAGTTTAATGTGGCCTGTCCTTGTATCTCACCTCAGCCTTTCCTTCAAAAAAGTAATTACTGATTGTGTAAAAGTTGCATTCTCCTGTTTTTTTTTCTAGGGGTTCAGTGTGCAATGTGTTGCTGACATCCTGCGAGGATGGTGTGTGTAGGTTGTGGTCAGAGACGCTGCTACCAGAAGACAGCCTGCTCGGAGGACAGATCTCTGAGAACACACAATCCTTCAGCTCCAGCCTGCCAGGACTGGCAGGCAATAAGGACAAGATCCAGCATGCTTTAGAGGTGCACTTACTTACGCAGTCAGAACTAACCAGACATAACTAATTAAAGAAAATACAAAATTCCTGGCGGCAAATTTATATAAACCTGCTCTCTATGTTTTTTTCTCCTGTGTTATTCTTGCTTAGTCAATCCACCATCTGAAGCATCTGCGCCGGGGCCGGCGACGGTCCTCTGCTCTGGTGGCACACAGTGAGCTGCTGCCCTCTCAGCTTGGCACTCAAGACACACACACTCACCGCCACATCGCTCATCATGCCAACGCCCTGTGTCACTTCCATATCTCGGCCAGTATTAACCCCAACACAGGTAGGGTGTCTGTCGGAGTTCGCCTAGCAGCATTTCATATGTAGTTGCACTATTGACCATGTAAGGGTTTCTTTGCAGATTAGTTGATAGTAGAGATCCCCTGAGATGGTCATTTAAAGATTTATTCTATTATACTATCTGATGGTTTGATTTTTTTTTTTGTTGTTTTAAAGCTTAAATTAAAGCTTTGTTCCAAAACATAAGAAAATGGGTATAAAAACAGAATTTGTTTTGCACAAAATGCACGTTGTGCAACACTGAGTGATACAGCACAAATGGCGTCTGTGACTGAAAATAAATGACTCACATTAGTGAGCAACACATTCAGTGCAGCTGTGAATCTAGTTTAAACTTGAGCTATATTTTATTTAGCCTTTTTTCACTACTTGTATCCATACATATATAAAGATCATCATCTTTTTATCTCCCTCTTCCTCTGTCAGATATCCCACCAGTGCTGGCTGACTCTGCAGTGTTCAACCCAGACGATGGCACTGGTGGCGGAGGCTTCGTAGTTCACTGGCTCAACAATAAGGACCTCAGCTTCACCTCCTCCATGGACCTCTTTATGCTGCAGCTGCGCAAGTTTTCTGAACAGCAGCTGGACCAGACTACTGACGACCCCCTGGAACCTGAAGGATCCCCTATGAAATTTGACTTTGGTATGACCCACAGCCAGGCCAACACACATTCCCTAAAACACGCTGGCTTAAAAGCAAAATCAAGTTATAAAAAGCATATTGTTTTCTGTCTATCTAGACCTGGACGAGATGTCTGACAAAGCGTCCTCAGAGCAGGGTGAGGAGGGTGAGCCAGGGGAGCAGGGAAGCACCAAGGCGTCCTCCCCGGGATCCAGCTCTAGCATGCCTCTGCCCTCCATGCTGCTGGAGAGGAAGATGGAGACTCTGATCACAGAGTGGAACAAGAGCCCGGACATGCTGTTCACCATCCACCCTACCGATGGATCTTTCCTGGTTTGGCATGTGAAGTACTTGGACGAATTCAACCAGGGCATCTTCAGACAGGTTCAGGTGAGCAGTAAATCAGACAGGATGTGGGGACAGAAAGTTTTTGCATCCTGCTTGTACTTTTAACAAGCAAGTGAGGAACTTTTTTTTCCAATTTGGTAACTCTTCTGCTTGAAATTCAAAAGGGAATCACTTGCCCATTGACTCGCTCATACACACATAGTGGCAGCGTAGCTGTAGTCAAACTTTTTCTGAAATGTAAGGTGACTCAGCACTCCCCCAGCCTTACATAAGACTCCTAATAATCCTTTTTTCTTCCTCTGACGGAGAGACACTGTGCGCCTCTGTGCATGTAGGCTATTAAACTTTGTTGTGTCATTATTCATGAAACTATTTCCTACAGGTCTGACAATCTTTCCTGAGTGATATTTATATTATATTATGAAGTATAATTTGTATTATTAACATGTAATTTAATCTACTACCTGAATGTTGTGTCCATGTTGTGCTCTTTGCTTTTGAGAAAGAAAAGAGAGCAGATTTGTTGGAGCTTGGAGTTCAGTGAATCTGTGTGTTTTGCCAACCTCAGTCGCACACTGGTGTGTTTAAATAATTTTTCACATTCACACATGCCAATTTTCACTTAACTATGCAGCGAGATGCTCACACTGTGGAGACCAGCTGTCCTTAAGGAGAGAGACGCTGCAACACAAGCAGGCTGAGGAGGACAAAACACAGTAGAACAGAACAGTGAAGAAGCGATCAGCATTTAATCAGTTTTATTTTACTTGATACCGATCCTTTAAAGAAAAAACAGCCATTTCCAAACACTCGCACAACTGATGCAGTATAATCCAAGAGTCATTTATCCAGTCTTATGCTCAGTACTTTCCAAACACATGCATTTATATGTATATATAAACTGCTAATTAGGTCTCTACAGGGCTAAAGGACTTAAGAGAATACTATTGTGCCTGTGGTCCTAATGGGTTTTCTTTCCCTCCATCTCTCCCACCAGGTGTCCTTTTCCTCCCGTATTCCAGTGGCATTTCCTACAGGTGACGCCAACTCACTGAGTAAAAACATCCTGATGTACGCCTGCACTTTGTCCGAGGGTGAGGGTGCCAGCGCAGGGGAGCAGGGGAGGATGGTCCAACATATCTCCCGCTCTGCTTCAGTCTCGGCCGGCCTGGGTTCACCCACACTGGCCTCCTCTCTAATCCCCCGCCCTGGTATCAGTCCTGCTGTCATGATGGTCTCAAAGCATGTTGATGGATCTCTTAACCAGGTAAAAGAGAGCTGAGTGCTGGGGATGCACCATTTATTTCTGCCAGGGTCAGCGCCTATATGTTTTTATAAATGACCACTGTTGATGAAGGTGTTTCCAAAAACTTAATGCATTCCTTAAACCTTACCTCTTAAATTTCACACCAACACCATATTTGCATTCCATAATTACAAATTATTGAACTGTATTGATGTTTGTGTGTGTTCAGCCGTCTCAACCCTCTCTAAATTCTTTGGTTCCCTCTGTCTGCAGTGGGCAGTGACATTTGCTGAGCGCTCTGCCTTCTCTAACGTACTGACCGTATCACATAAGTTCCGGTACTGCGGCCACCGCTTCCATCTGAACGACCAAGCCTGCCACACAGTGCTGCCGCTGCTGCTGACCTCCTCTCACCATAATGCTCTGCTCACCCCTCCCTCAGCCCCTAGCAGTCTGGAGGGAGAGCAGCCTCCTACGTTTCCGCTACCAAAAGGACTTCCCAGGTATAGCACTGTGGGAACGTAGAGAAAGGAAGTAAATAAGAGATAAGGAGAGGAAAGATTAGGCACATGCTTATTGCAGCATGCTGAGACATGCGTTCATCAATGATGGTCTTGTTGCCCTCTGTTTGAAACATGAAACATTTTCTATTAGCAGGAAGCAGCTCCGTAATGCAGCAACAAGGACCTTCCATGACCCAAACGCCATCTACAGTGAGCTGATCTTGTGGAGGGTGGACCACATTGGACCCCTGTCCTGCACCGGAGGGGTCTCAGAACTGGCTCGAATCAACTCTCTGCACACTTCTGCCTTCAGCAACGTTGCTTGGCTACCTACGCTAGTGCCCAGCTCTGTACTTGGTAAACACACCATGCATTTTTAATGTGGAAGTACATTTTAACCCCAGTGATTCTCGTTACGGGTAAATAATTTCCATGAACTTTATGTAAATGTGGAAGTTTCACTTTTGCTGAATCATCTGAACTTCTGCTTTTAGTCATATAGCAGTATGATGTTTACTTTTTGTAAGGGCAAAACTGTGCCAAATGTATGCACAATATACATTCACACCCTTGCTGATAAAGCGCATACCTGCAGTTCTATGCAGTAGTTAATCAAAGCCAGTTTTGCATGTTAGATTTCTATTAAAAAGTTAATTATGCCTTCCTCCCCTCATTATCCCCTTCTGAAA
Source organism: Epinephelus lanceolatus (assembly GCF_041903045.1). Classification (NCBI taxonomy): domain Eukaryota; kingdom Metazoa; phylum Chordata; class Actinopteri; order Perciformes; family Serranidae; genus Epinephelus; species Epinephelus lanceolatus. The sequence goes on from NC_135735.1 coordinate 15,140,792, forward strand.
TATGAACACATTTTCATGACTGTGCCTCAAAAGCAACAATATACCTATTCCAATTAAGATCCTACCTTGATCTAGTTTCTCTAGATGCTGGCTCTCTGCTGCCCGAAGAAGAAATTCTTTTTAAGTTGTGAGATGTTTATTAATGATATAGGCACATGGCTCAGTATATGAGTATCTTTCAACTTGGTAGAAAAACAACAAAACCTTTTTTTCCTGTATTATACATTAAATACTTTCTTTGGCACTGCAGGACCTACCTATAAACATTGTGTTGTGTCCCTCAGGAACTTACTGTAACAGTGCCAGCGCCTGCTTCGTGGCATCAGATGGTAAAAACCTGCGTCTCTATCAAGCCGTGGTGGATGCCAGAAAACTCCTGGATGAGCTGTCGGACCCTGAAACATCTGTGAGTGGACACACTCATGCGTCACTGCACACAAAACAAATAGTGTTTTCGTTCATTGGGATGTGACCATGGCTGTTTAGAGTTTCTGCTCAGTGATTTTTATATGTTGAGGTCTTCATGTCACACACTATGGGTCTTTAAATTTTCACAAAGAACCAGGAATTGGGTCCAAAGAGGGCTTGTGGGCTGCTATTGGGCATACATCAACCATGAAACAGCACAAATCTGATATAACCACATCTGTCTCAGATATTAAATTCTTAATACAGGCCAGCTTTTCAACATCTGTGTGCTTTTCATTTCCTCTCTACTTTCCATTGCCTTTATTTATAATTGTTACCAAAGCACAAAAGAACAACAGTACTCTGTCTATAGGAAGACAGATGTCAACTTTATTGGGAATATGGCTGTTCTTTATAAAGATGATCTCTTGCTTTATAACAACCAGGAGCCTGCATTACCCTGTACTTCACAAATCATTATGCAATATTCTTTCACTACATTAATGGTTTCAAATGCAGTACACTAAACGGATATTTTACAATTTTTCATGTTTGTCTCTGTTTAGAAACTGGTGGGCGAAGTGTTCAACATCGTCAGCCAGCAGTCCACTGCCAGACCTGGATGCATCATAGAGTTGGACGTCATTACAAATCAGGTTAGCAGCTGCTCTGGTTTTCACACCCACCTCAGATGAGTGATGGACAGAAATTCAGGGCTTTGAAATCCTGAAACCTACTGATCAGTGGACATAGTATCCTTTTTGATGCCATTTCCTTGTGCATTCAGTGTGGCGCCAACACCCAGCTGCTGCACGTCTTCCAAGAGGACTTCATTCTAGGTTACAAGCCTCAGAAAGAATCCGAAGCATACACACCGGCCTTTCCATCAGGCGAAGGTGCAGCACACTGTTGAATTAAAACAATGCATAGATGTGTTTCCTCATACTTGTTCAAACTGGATTGTCAAAAGAGGAAGATAATGTCATTTTATTGTATCCAGATTACCAACCCGCCCCGTTCTCTGAGAAGTTCTTCCTGGTGGTGATAGAAAAAGATCTCAACAGGAACTCTGTCCTGCAGATGTGGCACCTGCACCTCCAGTCTGTGCAGGCCTGTGTTGGTGAGTGTGGGGTACAAACATTTGAACTGGCACAGGTTTTCTGCACATTTATAATCATGGATTTTAAATGTGAAGCCTTCCTTCTTTCATCTACAACAACTTTTTTGGAGGTGTAATATCCCTGCTTCTCTGTCTCCAGATGAGCCGAGCCCAGATTTTAGCTTCCAGAGCCAGCTAATGGTTCCCAATCAAGTTGCGAATGCGGACTCGTCTCCGGAGACCTCACCCATCAGACCCCTGCCTCGGTCAGCCTCAACAGCCAACTTGCAATCAGCCAGCAAACTCATCCTGAGCTCCAAGCTGGTGTACAGCAAGCGGCTCGACCTGCCCCATGGGGTGGAAGTTACCAGGGCCACCCCCTCTGCAGGTTAGGATGGGCACAAGATGACTCACACCATGTTGTTGTTGCCACATTAAAAGGAATCTGTAAAAGCCCATTAGGTGGCAAAATCCCAAATGGTCTGCATTAATTTTAGGGTATCGTGACAACTCTGCTGTGCAAAGGCAAACAACCTTAGATAAATAACTTCAGTAAGAAACAAAAAAATTCCATTATTATGCCTTTGATTCATTTAGCTGGATGCAGAAACAACTGTAAAGTCAATTCTCTCAGTTCTACACCCTGGTTAGTTAGATCTTTTGCTTTTGGAGGGCAGAATATGTTTGCAAATAGAATAAAAAATGTGAAGTGTCCATCTTTAAGCCAGGTCTGGCAGGTTCCAAGAAGTACCCGGAAAATCTATTTGCCACATGTTATGTAGAAACCAAGAAATTAGGTTAACAAGAAAATGCAGAACTGAATTTCATACTGCCCCTTCATTCTGCTAGGTCACCTGAGTTCCTCCTCCATCTACCCTGTGTGCCTGGCTCCGTACCTGATTGTCACTACCTGCTCTGACTCTCGCGTTCGGTTCTGGCGCTGTGCCGTGGAGGGCGATGAGGGGTATAGCGAGGATGACCGGGACAATCGTTCATACCGCTGGGAGCCCTGGGCCCTGATGAATGAGGAAGACGACAACAACAGCGCTGTGTGTGTGTCTGGCCGGCCTGTTGCTGTGTCCTGTTCCTACATCGGCAGGCTGGCCATGGCTTTTAAAAAGCCACGACAAGGACAGGTAGGAAATAAGTCTTTGGCTTTGTATTAGTCTTCTACACATAGTAAAATTTGGGCTAACAGTTATTAGCTATTAGTGAAAAGGAAGTGATGAAACCCGACAATCTGAGGATCTAACTCCATATCCTGTCGCTACTCTATATTTGAAGTATGTGGAGCAGGATGTGATTAAACTGAAACTGAGTTGAGATCTCATGACCAGCAGTCTGGCCTATATGTCTTGATTCTCAGTGTATTAAATTATGTTATACAAGATCCAGGTCTGTGTGGGCACTAATAAGGTGTTCTCATGAGCCCACATCAGTTTGTCTTGCATTTTATTTATTGACTTTTATTGTATTTACATTATGATTCGTTCAGTGTCTACAGATTTGACATATTGCATGACACAGCTCTCCTTTTGTCCTCAGCTGCAGGGCTCTAGAGAGGACTTCTCCATGCATGTGTCCATATATGAGTGTGAGTCTACTGGTGGCTCAGAGTGGGTTTTAGAGCAAACTCTCCACCTGGACGACTTCACCAGACCCTCGTCGACCCTGGATCCAAGAGTCAGTGTGGACTCCAACCTCTTTGTCTACAGCAGGTCAGGAGGGCACTGCTTTGTGTGTTTATATCACATTGTGTCAGCCACTGTGTGGGAGTCTGATAAGTTAATCATTTTCTCCATGCCAGGTCTGACCTGTATATGAGCAGAGACCACAGCTCCCCCAACATTAAGCACTACGTTCACTTGGACTGGCTGTCAAAGGAGGATGGATCTCACATCCTCACTGTTGGAGTCGGATCCAACATTCTCATGTACGGCCGTATCTCCGGCATGGTCAATGAACCGACCAGCAGCAAGGAGGGGGTGGCTGTCATCACCCTTCCTCTAGGGGGCAGTATCAAACAGGGCATCCGCTCACGCTGGATCCTGCTTCGGACCGTGGACCTCCTGTCCTCTGTTGACGGCACGCCATCTCTGCCAGTCTCCCTGTCCTGGGTGAGGGATGGCATCCTGGTGGTGGGCATGGACTGTGAAATGCACGTGTATGCTCAGTGGCATCAGGACAAGAAGCCTGGTGAGGGAGACGAGGGCAACCTGTCATCTGCAGACATTGCTGGAGGTCAAGCCGCAGGTACCTCCTCAGTCTTTGAAGGGAGAGCCAGGTCTAAGAGTGTGTTTGAAGGGAGTGCTGCAGTGGATGAGGCGCTTCGTGCCCCGGCAGGACTTCAGGAAGGGGGACTGTTTGAAGCAGCTCACTCACTGTCTCCGACTCTACCCCAGTACCATCCCACCCAGCTGCTGGAACTCATGGACCTGGGAAAGGTTCGCCGTGCCAAGGTGGGTTTGTGTCATTCACTGACTCCAAGATATGCGAAATTATCATTTAAAGATTGCATTTTTTTATTCAAAAGTATCTGCAGTGGCTAGAGTACAGTGAGCCCCTCCTTTTCTAGATTAGACTAACCTAAATGACATGCCCACAGACACAGTCCGATAGATAAACAGGGATATATGGCGATCCAGCATCTAATCCACATTGTTGCATGTGCTCTGTATATCAGGCCATCCTAGCTCACCTGGTGAAGTGTATTGCCGGGGAAGTCGCTGTTGTAAGGGATGTGGAGGCAGGTGAGGGCGGAGCCAGGAGACATCTGTCCCGAACCATCAGTGTGACTGGCAGCACAGCAAAAGACACCATTGTGGCTGGCCGCGATGGGGGTAGAGACTACACAGAGATCAACTCCATCCCTCCCTTGCCCCTCTATTCCCTCATGTTGGCTGACCTGGACACCTCGTACAAGGGAGCGGAAGAGGCTGCTAAGGGAACAAAGGCGTCTGATGGTGAGGGGTCCCAGAAATCTGCAGAGGACCAGTATGCTGACCTCTTCCAGGTAGGTAGAGCACAACAGAGCCCTGATTTTGATGTTAAAGGTGTAGTCCACTAATGAGTTAACTCATTTTGTCCTGTGTTGACAGATGCAAACAGTTACCACTGATGATTTTGTGAACTTTGCCACCGACAAACCAGAGAAGAAGTCTCGAGTTATCAACCTGTCTCAATACGGACCTACCTACTTTGGACCAGAGCATGCTCAGGTATCGCTGTATTTGTAGAAGGAGATATCATTTAAAAACAAAGGGAAACTGTACTATAAGTGCAGACAGTTTATGGTAACATCCAGAAATAAATATTACTTTTAATCCATACTTGTATTGCAATTAAGCGGTTAATAAGCAAGGGGTAATGTGGAAGAAACATGACAATCATAACATGGTAATAGTAGGCTAATCTGCAGATATGAATGTAGTAATATCAGACTACATTTTTCTCAGGGAAGATGTGTTAAGGGGAAACTTTGGTATTTCACACCCATGACCCCATTTCCTATGTTTTTGTGCCAAAGTGACTAATGGGAGCAACAATATCTGAAACTGGCCCAGCATCGTACGAGAGCGCTGCATCCGGCAGCCTTGAAATGAGCTGCAGTGTAACTACTCAGGGCAATTATGCACAGTCCATTTACACTGCCATGTCCACTAATCATGCTTGTTCATTCTACTGACAGGCTCAGATTGTTATGTCTGACAGCATCATGGAAAGGACCCTTCAGAGAAATGAGACGTTGTTCCATACCTCCATACATCTTTTTGCTATTTTATTTATTTACTTGTTTATTTGACAAGGACAAATGCATAAGACATTGATTCATATGTAAAATACAAAGTAGATGCAATGCATACACGTTTCTAGCCATTTCTAATGTGCAACCCCTGTCGCTGGTTAGACTTTTATAATTAAAACATTAAGTGTAAGATTAGTGAGCATGGAATAATGCAATACAATAATACAACACAGCAAATACAGTAAAATACAGACACAGGTGTAACCAAGTCTTGCTCAAGGAGAAGTCTTGTTCTGAAATCAGAAAACAACAGTTGAAATGTTAGTCAGAGTTGGAGAGAGGCGTGCCAGTGAGAGTTTGTTGTGCTGGAGTGCAGAAAGCCGAACTCAGTGTTACCTAACAGATTTTCAGTATGACTGCTAAATATATAGCAGATTTTGACAATGTGGAAAAGTCTGCAAGATTTCAGAATGAGACTCGTCCTAGAGTGAGACAGATGTAGCAAAAGGTAAAGAAAACATTTAATTTCTCTGTAGGATCCTTTCTATAATGATGTCAGACACTTTTAATAACAGTCTGAGCCTGTCAGTGGCAAAAACAAGTTCTTTTAATGCACATAAATTGACTGCTCTATTACCCTGTGCTGCAGCCCGTTTTGCAGCTGTTGTCTACAGCGCTGTCTCTCAGTACTTGACTTATTTGAAAAAAATTGGTGTCCCCTTTACTCACGTAGACACAAAAACATTTGAAAATATGGTTCAGGTTGAAAATACCAAAGTTTCCCTTTAAGTATTGTATAATTCTTGCAAACATTAAGGCTGCTAATATCTTTCAATCGGTCATTCTGAGTCCCTCGTCGCTCTCTTTCTATCTTTATGTGTCCAGGTTTTGTCCAGTCACCTCATGCACTCCAGCTTACCAGGACTGACCAGATTAGAGCAGATGTTTCTGGTGGCACTGGCTGATACTGTTGCAACCACCAGTGCTGAGGTCACCAGCTCCACTGATCAACAGTACACAGGTCAGTGTGTGTGTTTGTGCATGTAGGATTACAATCACATTTCTAATATATGCAGTATACTGTATAACATAGAGGAAATATGAGCTATTGCTTCAAAGTCTACTGGGCATAGACACTGTTCCTTGAACTGGAGTCAAGAGCACATTAAAATACACTATTAAAAACACCATAAACACACTTCATAGTGTAACACATCCACAATATCTTTAGGTTACATCTGGTGCTCAATTCTTCTCCCAGTTATCATTATGCACCTTTTCAAGTAGCAAAATAGATCTTCCTCTTAGGATTCCTTTTAGTGACTCAACAAAAATATTTGCTGACCACCTCTTCTTTTCTGGTTTCGACTCAACTGTTTTTTTTTTTTGTTTTTTTTTTCCCAACATTTTAGACCAGTGGTTCCCAACGGGTCCAGCCACAAGGTCCAGATTTCTCCTTAGTCATTAGTTCAAGGTCCACACAGTTTAATACATTTCGTGTCATACTTGCATTTGGCCATGTCGTCAAGCTAGTCTGCTGTCTCTGTTAAGAAGCTGTCTGTTATTCACTTGCTCTGCTGCAGGAAATGGCACTTGAAAATAAAAGCTTTGTGCCAAAATTTTGTTGTACTTAAAAATAAAATGTGATTTTTATAAACTTGATGCATGAACAAGTCACTTGCAGTCTCTTCAGAATGGACCCGCGGCTCACTTTCAGACTGCGACCCACCATTTGGGAACCACAGTTTTAGATTTTAGTTTTTTAGCTATTTTAAAGTGCTGATTTTCATGCTCACACTCAATGTGACCAGGCTTTTAGGTGTAGAGTTGTAACCTGATTGATTCAAGTTCTGTCATATACAAGAATCTTCTACACTGAAGTGACAAAGGAATTTTTCCTTTGCAAATGAATAAGGGTATTGTCCTATTTTGTATTTTGCGCTTCGTATGTAAGCTACATGATGAACTCATACCTGCAGAATGGGTTTGCATTGTAATTTGGTGTGTTGGACCACCTTAATGTCTACCAGTCCATCAGCTGTTATCCTTGGGAAGAGACACTGTGGCATTAAAGTTGACCAAAGGTTATAGACATAAAAGACAAACATCATTTTATGAGTGTGTGTTCATGGATACAGTTAATCTCCAGCCATCAAATCTCCATTAACACAAACAACAGTGATTATACTGTTCTTCTTTAACTGTATATATACAAACACTGCACTTTTTCCATTATCTTTGTCTATTTCCTCCAATTTTCCATCCTTGTTATTTAGTCTTTTGAGAGGAAGACATAAGCAGGTTGTTCCAGACCTAAGTAAGCATAGAGAGGGTAAGAAGGTTCAGGGACAAGAGGCACAGTCTCTGACAGGATGCACAAACTCAAATGATACTGGAGATTTAAAGGGGCTTTGCTTTGTGGCTGCTGTTTTAATAGAGTGCTTGGTGGAATAACAATTACGAAGCTGACAGCTCCCTGGTGTTGTGTTTGTGTAGGTGGTGAGGCTCTTGATGAGTGTGGACTGAGGTACCTGCTGGCCATGCGTCTTCATACCTGCCTGCTCACCTCTCTGCCCCCCCTCTACCGCATGCAGCTGCTACACCAGGGTAAATCACACTGCTAATTATGCTGCTGTATACACATAAATAAAACATTGCTTTTGTCATAATGTGATATAGATTTCTAGTGCATTTAACCTCAGACATATTGCTCTCTCCTCTGTCCCTCTGTCCCTGTGACAGGCCTATCAACATGTCACTTTGCATGGGCCTTCCACTCGGAGGCAGAAGAGGAGCTGCTCAACATGATCCCAGCCATGCAGAGAGGCGACCCACAGTGGTCTGAGCTCAGAGCTGTCGGAGTGGGTTGGTGGATACGCAACATCAACACTCTGCGGAAAATGGTGGAGAAGGTACCAGGACAGATTCAGTTGACAGTTTTAAACATTAGGACAGTGATGCAACAATTAACAAGAAAAGGAAATATGAGACTCCTCCACAGGACAACAGAGCTAACTGTGATATTTTAGGCCACTTGCAGAACATTCTGCACTCGGGGAAGGTTGGTTAACAAAAACACAATCCTTTAAAACAGCTTTGGAAAGCTTAGAATATTTACTGATACTTTGTCATAGACCTGGTAATTCCAGCTTTGTTAAGGTCATTTATTTTTAGTTTGTTGTGTTGTTCTACTGGATTCTAAAGACATGGACGCCTGCCAAATATTTCCACTAGCTTCCTTCTGGAAAGACCATAGTTAACCAGCATGTCTCAACAAAACAGGTCAGGTCAGGTGTTCCTGTCATTTGTGCACCTTCTGTAGTTCAGCCACCAAACCTGTACTGACTGCAAAATTCAAAGGTGTGTGACAGCAGCCAAGAGAGACGACTGGTTGCTCTGTCTATACAAATGTAGATCAAAACCTTGTGTCAGATGCTCGTGGAGAAAGGGAAACAACAGGATTGACAGGAAGACAATGAAGGCACTCCAAAAAATTTAGAAAAGGAGGAAGAAAATATTAAAAAGCTTTTATTATAGTAGCTAAATCATTAAAAGAGTCAACATGTTTTGACTGCTGCAGGTCTTTGTCAGGGCTTTGAAAACACACAACACAGGTATGGCCCCAACTATATAGCAGCAGGAACCAATAGGCCATCACATGCCCTAAATAATGCATGCTTGGCAGCATGACACGAGGAACAAATAGACAATATTGAAAAATAACACATGAATAAAAAACACAGAGTGACATGAGATGAGATACCCAGAAAAAATAATATAAATATATTGATAAACCTATCTTAAATTGTAGGCTGTGAGGAAAAAAAGTGAAACCTATAGAAAACAATGACAAATCACAGAAAAAGGTCAGGGCTTTATAAGAAGGTAGCTACCAGATGCTAGACCATAAGCAGCAGGCATTCAAGAGACACAGTGCCAACAAAAAATGCAGATATAGCAAGGTGAAACGCTAAGTGAGAGCTTGTGAACGAACAGTAACCGACAATCCTCTATATTATACCTGTAATAGCTAGCTAAATAAGGAGAACATTGGTGGTACAGCCATGTGTGACAGTCTGCAGTAAGTGTGTTGATTCCGTGTTGTCTATGAAGTGCTCTTAACATGATTCCATCAAATAAGCGACAACTGGGATTACTGATTTAGTAACTGTGATGTTTGTGTGTAATCAGTTAGGCAAAGCTGCGTTCCAGAGACACAACGACCCTTTAGATGCTGCTCTCTTCTACTTGGCCATGAAGAAGAAAGCTGTCCTATGGGGGCTCTTCAGGTAGGACATTGCTTCTTAGCACATAATTATCTTGAATTGAGTTACTGTTCAGTTTTAATTAAGTTGCTCATAAAACCTTCATGGGACACTGAGCTGTGTGGTTTTTGTTTTCCCAGGTCTCAGCATGATGAGAAGATGACTCAGTTCTTCAAGAACAACTTCAGTGAAGACCGCTGGCGAAAGGCTGCTCTGAAAAACGCTTTCTCCCTGCTGGGCAAGCAGCGCTTTGAACAGTCCGCCGCCTTTTTCCTACTGGCCGGATCACTCAAAGACGCCATAGAGGTGTGAACAAGATGCGCAGCTTATTACTGTTGAGTCTACTCCAACACGTCTTTGTCATTTCCCTCACAGTGGACACTTGGCAAAGCCTTGTTATATGGAAATAGAATGTAGTGTGTGACGGTGGGTCTGTATGACTGTCAAATCACAGAATCACTGATCTGTTGCTTGCAGAGCTGTGTATTCTGCAGCCTTTAAATCACATGAGAAAAGTCTAAATTACACCGATAAGAGGCATAAAAAGGCTGCATAGTTTTCCTTGGGCTGAGTTTTCAAACTGTGTAGTCAAAATATACAGATAGCCAAAAAAGGAAATAGAAGTTCTGTATGCTTCAGCTCCATGTATTAGTTGTGGTGTAAATTACTGCCTCAAATTCCTTAAATCTCTGCACTATAATGCAAACTTAATGTTAACCCTCCCCTCTCCTCCGCTGTTCCATGTTGTGCAGGTATTGATGGAGAAGATGGAGGATATCCAGTTAGCCATGATAGTAGCAAGGCTGTATGAGGCTGACTTTGAGAATTCATCCACCTGCCAAGGCCTCCTTCACGAGAAGGTCCTGGGCTGCAACAGGGACGGAAGTGGTTACCACTGTTCCAGACTGCACCCTGACCCGTTCCTCCGCAGCATAGCTTACTGGATCATGAAGGATTACACCCGAGCCCTGGACACACTGTTGGAACGAATCCCCAAAGAGGATGACGAGAACCCTGGTGAGTTGGTTGCAGACGTTTCTGTATTACATGGCAAGATCCCCTAAAACCTGTGAAACCTCTGCTCATTGTCTGCACTGTGTGCTACGCTTAAAGGCTTTTTGCTCTCTCCTCTCTCTTTTCGTCATCCCTCCGTGTTAGATGTGATGGTGAAAGCCTGCAACCCCGTGGTGTTTAGTTTCTATAACTACCTGAGGACACATCCTTTGATCATCCGTCGCCACTTTGCAAATCCAGAGGGCACAGCAACCACTGTGGGCCTCACTGCTGAGAAGAGCAGCGCAGTTGAGATCAACCTCATAGAGCGAAAACTGTTCTTCACCACTGCCAATGCACACTTCAAGGTGGGCTCATCAATAATATGACCACTCACTCCAGTCCAGCTTGTTGGGACCTACTGCTGTATCTGCCTCTTCTAGGGACAAAATGTTCACTACAAAAGCAAACGTGAATGTTACATAGTAAGTGTAAAAGGTTTTAATCATATCAATATCTAAATCTTCTGTAGGTGGGCTGCCCAGTTCTGGCTCTGGAAGTGCTCTCCAAGATCCCCAAAGTCACCAGGAAATCTGGCTCCTCACCTCTCAGCAAAGCTTCGTCCAAGGCCAACCTAAACTCGAGCCAACCTCTGGAGAATGGCACCCAGGGAGCTGTGGGCTGGGGCTCTCCAGCACCTCCTGCCTGGGGAGGGAATGATAGTGCTGGCGGGTTGGACTGGAGCCAGCCTTTGGTCAGAGTGGAAGAAGACGAGCTGAAGCTGGACTGGGGACAGGACAAGGAAGATGATGAAGATGAAGATGAGGATGGTGATGGTCTGACCATGAAGAAAACAGACGAGGAGAGTGGTGGCTCTAAACTGCAGAGAGAGGACTCACAGGTTGGAATTATATAACTAGTATCCATCAGAAAAAGTTCAAAGTTCAGTTTTAATTCACAAACTTATACCGTCTCTCCTTAAACAGGACAACAAACACACAGATCATTTTGTCACTTAAATGTTACGTGACGACAGATGCTGCCTGGGACGGTTCCTGTGCTGAGTTAACTGGACATTATGTGATTCACAACCAGAAACGAAATAAAAAACTAATTTGGATTTAAAATCTCAGACAAAAGTAGGGCTGGACAATATGGCTAAAAATATTATCATAATAATTTATTCCATGTATTACAAATCTATCTGCATTTGTTGCTGTGGTAACCACATAGGCATCAGTAACTACATACCTACGCCAGTGGCACGGCTTTCCAATGCAGAAGCATATGAAACTGAGGTCTTTGCTTCATTAAGAAATCATAGAACCTTAGTTACAACCATAACTCTCAATTTGATTGGTTTCCCATCTTGGCTGGCACCAACTGACTGCATATTTTCCAGACCGTCTTAATCTGCCTGTGGTCACTTTCTGACTTTACTGTTTAATTGCCTCTGCTGTGGGCTCTGCTCTGAAGTTGCGCTGCTGTCCACTCTGCATGTGGAGCTCAGCCCTGCCCTCCTGCAGTGACACAGAGCAAGGGCGGCAGACTGATGGGCTGTTGTCTTGTTTATTTCTGATGTGTGATGGGCTGTTCAATCAAGTCATGCTGAGAAAACATGTCCAAAGTTAAGCATCATTATCAACACAAACTTTATTAGGATTCTTTATCAAACTTGTTTTATCCCCCAGTCGGCAGAGAGAAGTAGCTAAACTGGAATGACACTGTTCCAAGACGATTTAAAATGTATTATAAAAATATGAGACTGCTGTAAGACCTCAATCGTTGTCATAGATATGACCAGTACTGAGGTCTTGACCCCGTAATTGATTTCTGGAAGCCTGCAGAAAGTGTAGAGTTGAATTGTCAATGTGGACAGCCCTGAACACTCTGAACTGCTTCTGTAAGGTCAGCGAGTCTTCAAAGTGCGGCCCTTTTTGCTTTAACTTACTCTTAAATATTTCAGGGTGAGTCAGAGGTGGACGTGATAGCAGAGCAGCTGAAGTTCCGTGCCTGTCTGAAGATCCTGATGACAGAGCTGCGTACGCTGGCCACAGGCTTTGAGGTGGATGGAGGGAAGCTCCGCTTTCAGCTCTACAGTTGGCTGGAGAAGGAGATAGCAGCCATGCATAAGATCTGCAACTACAAGGTACACTTTGATAATGTTTGATGTAACTCTATTTTCGCTTGTGCATCTCTAGATAAAGTGTTTTTCATTCCCTCTGGTTGACCATGGTGAATTCTGTTAAAACAAAGGTGGAGGGTAAGGAGGAAGAGTCAGAAGTGGAACGCTGGAAAGAGCGCACATCATCAGTGGACATATCAGACGACATCCTGGATCGTACAGAGGCCGGGGCTTACGAGCGTCACCAGATGGAGCGACGACGTCTTCAAGCCAAGCAGCAGCACTCTGAGAGGCGCAAGGCGTGGCTGAGGAAGAACCAGGCCCTGCTGAGGGTGTTTCTGTCCTACTGTAGCCTTCATGGAGCCAAGGGAGGAGGCGTCACCTCTGTTCGCATGGAGCTTCTATTTCTACTGCAGGAGAGCCAGCAGGTACACACACACACACACACACACACACACACACACTCTCATGTTATGTACTGTTACTGGATTGATTGAAACTAAATCTTCATTTTCCTGTTTCGCCCTGTAGGAGACCACAGTAAAGCAGCTGCAGTCTCCTCTGCCTCTGCCTACTACACTGCCTCTGCTGTCAGCTTGCATCGCCCCCACCAAGACAGTCATAGCCAATCCCGTTCTCCACCTCAGCAACCACATTCACGACATCCTCCACACCATTACCCTCATGGAGGTCCCGCCGCATCCTGACATCATGGATGATCGAGTGAGAACTCAAATAAGAATCTAACTTTAGAGTCTGCAGCCTTTCTCACAGTAATTTGAAGTCATTAATTTCGAAGATGAATAAGACGAATGTGTCGGTCTTTCATCCTCAGGTGAATGCTCTGCACACACTCGCAGCATCTCTGTCTGCCTGCGTCTATCAAGCACTGTGTGACAGCCACAGCTACAGGTAACAGCGCCTCTGCAGTGCAGTGCAACACACCCAACAGTCTCTGCGAGGATTTATTTGCCTTTCTGAAAGCAAAAAAAGTCTTTACAACACCACTGGTGCTTTTTATGGTGTGTGATAGTGTTGCTATTCAGTCTTCCAGTTCCTTTCTCACTTCTGCTTTTTTCTTCTCTCAGACAGCATCATTGTAAGTTAAAATAGCTGTTAAGAGCAGATTTTGAGAGACTTCTTCTTGATGCTAAGCTTAGCTAACCATAACTTGACCCTAGATCAGACAGAAAGCACAAACAAGAAACTGGTATTTATCTTCTCATTATATTCTAGGAAAGTAAGTTGGTTGCGACTTACGGTTTCCCTCTCTGTTGTTGGCTTTGCAGCAGCCAGGCAGAGACCAACCAGTTTACAGGGATGGTGTACCAGGGCCTGTTGCTCAGTGAGAGGAAACGACTCCGCACAGAAAGCATTGAAGAACATATAACTCCCAACTCCGCTCCTGCACAGTGGCCAGGTAACAAAGCTCCTGCCTTACCAACCACTTGCTCCTGTGTGTTTAGATTGAGTTAGACTATTTACTTAAGGCTGAAAAAAATCTTAAAAGGACAACTTTGCTATCAGGGGAAGGCTCTTCATTAACATGTTGGTTGTAATGCTCTCAAGACTTGTTTTAATGAGATTGAAGCTGAATCTGATCCTGATCCAGAATCCTCACAGAATACATAGAAAGGGAAAATGGCATATGTGAGAGCATCAAAGACATGAGTCAGAAAGAATATGAAAAGCAGAGGGAGAGGAAGAGCAGAGCAAAGCAGGCAGTCTGTGTTTATGCAGAGAGGCAGATGGTGTTCTATAATAGGAGCTTCATGGCCTCTGGGAAGGAAATGGAAAGACAGAGACCGATCACGGCATCATGCAAATGTTTCATAAATGGACTCTGTATTTTTCAGAGATAGCGTTTTGTTCTGATGTGGAAGTTTTTTTTTTGTTTTTTTGTTTTGTTTCCAGGTTAATCTCATAAGCAAATGCCATGTTGTGCGTACGTGTGTCCTCTCTCTGCAGGTGTGTCATCCCTGATTTCTCTGTTGACGTCTGCCAGAGAGGAGGACCAGCCGAAGCTCAACGTGCTGCTGTGTGAAGGGGTCATAGCGGTTTATCTTTCTCTGCTCATTCACGGCCTGGGCATACACAGCAGCAATGAACTCTTCCGCCTGGCAGCACATCCCCTCAACAACCGCATGTGGGCCGCAGTCTTTGGGGGAGGGGCCAAAGTCATTATTAAGCCAAAGAGGCCCGAAGCCCCACCAGGTAGAATTATTATTTTGTAGTTTGATTACTGACTTTTATTTCCATCTTCACCATCATTGTTGTCTTTTGTCTTCCTCCCTGGTCTCCATAATCTATCCCTATAGTCTTTTCTCACCGTTGTCCTCTTCTGCTGTATCTGACTCTCTACATCCTGACCTATCTCTGATCTGAGGCACTGCTTCCATCCCTCAGGCCTGTCTAAATACTAACATAGACATACACCTAGTCCTGTCCTGTTGATGCTCCTAAGATGCTGCTGCTGCTGCTGCTATGTCGTGTCTTGTGTGAGTGTGCCCTCTGCCCCTGTGTCCCAGTGCCAGCTGATTTTGAGGCAGCCAGGCCAGAGGAATCTCAAGAGACAGGAAGACCTGAGCAGAGCAGCCTCACCCAAAACCCCACTCCCATCCCCACTGAAACGCAGCGCCCCAAACGACCCCTTCCTCCCGTTTCAAGGGGAGAGGGGTTGGGCACTGTGGCACCAGCAACTGAGGCCAGCTGTGAGTAACTGGGCTGGTGGATTGCAGTGCTGGTTTGCAGGATTGCAGTGCATGGTAATTGTACAGGTTTGCATTGTTGCAGAGTGCTTGACTCACCCCCTTCTCTATCTCTGGTGTGCAGCTACTACTGAATGCCCATAGCAAACAACAAAAGCTCACTAGTGCTATGAAGACATTGTCATCTGTGTTCAGTGTTATGATAAGCCAACAGCTGTGTGTGTGTGTGAATGTGTGTGTGTGTGTGTGTGAGTGTGTGGTGGACTGCATTGCATGTATGTTTTGTAACGTCTCCCATGCTCATCTCATTGTGTCATTCCTATTGTGCGACTGAAGCAACAGCTGGGCCTAGCAAGGAGTGTTCAGAGGCCAAGGCTGAGCAGCCCTCTCAGACTAATTCTGAATCTGAGACTAAACCAGGTACACCTTGAGACAGTGAATACTACTGTAGAGCTGGAAGTGCACAGCTACTTCTGTTTTGTCCCTTTTGTAGCATTTAATGTGTAAAAAGACAGTTAAGAATGTGAATGGACCAGAGGTGAACTTGATTTATGGCTGGGCGCTCGAGATGTTTGTCACTCAGCAGAAATGATTTCTAGCAGAAAAAGTGTCGCTTGACTTTCCTTTCGTGTCGCACACAACTGGAGAATTTTGTTATGTTGCAGACACATCATATTTTGTAGCACAATGTGATTAGGCAGTTTTATTAGCGCTGTCGTGTAGATGGTAGTTTTCACGCCACACAGACTCTGCTGTCTGTCAGCAGCAGCTCCTGTGGATTTAAGAGGCCAGTTGCGGGCCAAACTGCCTTCACCAGGCTGACTGACAGCAGACAAAAAATATTTTCCTTGCCAGCGCCACAGGAAGACATCAACAGTGTTTGTACTTCTTGATTCATTAATTTTATTTCTCACCTCAGTGTAGTGAGTGAGGGGAATCTGCTGCTCACAGACAGACTGGTATGGTGAAGTTAAAAGAACATATAAAGCGGGATATTTGTGTGATTTAAACAGCTGTTTATGCAGATTATGCTTCACTAAACATGACAGAAATTAACCTGGACCATAAAGGAGGTTTCTGGTTATCATGCTGAAACATAAAAACGGTGTGCAACTGTTTAATTTCTGTCAAGCGACACTTATAAAAAGTGTGGCGCGCCCTACCATAAGTCAGGCTGCACTGTATATCAGTAGTTTGTAGTCGAGGTACTAACAACCTCATAGATTGACTGTAGCTCTTGTGTGACTTGATTCAGCTGTTAGTCTGCATCAGCTTTTTTAGATTTGTACAAATGAAGCCATTTCCTCAGTAGCTGTGCCGTATAAGTCTGTTGACTGAACTTGACACTGTTCATTCATATTCATTAGGCCAAAGTAATCTGTGCTCACATTGTGTTTGTGGGGGAGGAAGATATGGGCTGGCATTTAGACTCAATATCACTGTAGAGTCTGAGATAGCTCTCAGCACAGCCAAGAGCCTTTTGAAGAGCTGGGTAGGGGGATCGTAAATGCCAGCCTGTTGACAGGAATCAGTTAGAAAAAAACTGCCCTTTTGAGTGCCCCTGCAAAGATACATGCATGTCTCAAATGCACAGCCATATACAAATGTTACACATCAACGCTTCTCTATCATGTTCCGATTAACACACATTTTAAAAACAAAATAAACATGTTACAGTCACCAACTCATCGTGTTTGCCTCCCTCAAGTGCTGTGGATACGTAAAAAAAAGCTTAACCCATCACTGCTCAACAAATTTGCCATTGTTTGATGTGTTTTCTGTGTGTACTTTGTGCCACGCACTACATCAAATATACACTGATTCAATTATGTAATGGTCTGTGTAGTATCTGTGTGTCTAACTGCACTGTCTACTCTGGTTTGTGTCTTGTCTTGTTTTGTCTGGTGTGATGCCAGAGATAGTCACCCAGGATAATGGGGCAGGTTTGTGCGCAGCCCAGTGTGTCTTGCCCTGTGTTTCCATCCTGAACATTTGTATTGTGTGCATTTGTATCTTTCTTTTCCAAGTGTATCGATTCTCCCTTGTGTGCTATGACTCATCGAAGTCATAGAGCTTAAGGTTATAGACAGGAACTGCATTTTAGGCAGCATTAAGGTTAATTGTAATAGTTAACAATCGTGGATGTAGGGTATGCTGTGCTCTGTGTGGAGTGTGGCCGCAGTTTGCTTCCCTCTGATCTTTTTCTTGACCTTCTTTTGGCTTTAAAATGACGCTGAGTCTCATCATTTGTACAAAACGGCAGCCTACTGCAGTCTGCTGCAAATTGACCGCATCAGAGTTCATTGTTTTTGAAAGCTACTAACTCTTCTTTTTCTCCTCCCTCCAGTGGCTCCCCCTCAGCCTCCAGCGGAGGACGTGGATCGATACAGACGTAGGTTCAACATGAGAATGCTCGTTCCTGGACGCCCTGTAAAGGAGACGCCAGCCACCCCACCTCCTGTGCCCACAGAGAGACCCACATACAGGGAGAAGTTCATTCCCCCGGAGCTGAGCATGTGGGATTACTTTGTGGCCAAAGTAAGACATATAACTCCTCATATGTGGGATCGACTAATGAGATCAGTGATTCATAATCCTCGGGTTATTAAAAAGTTATTCCTCAATCTCTCTCTCCCCCCTTCTGCCTTTTTCATTTTACTTTTTCTCGTCCATCATAACTTCCTCCCTCTCAGCCCTTCCTGCCGCTGTCAGACAGCAATGCTCTGTGTGACTCAGACGAAAGCGGCGCAGAGGATGATGAAGACGACGATGACGCTTTCCTTTCTGACACTCAGATAACAGAGCACTCTGACCCTAACTCCTACAGGTAGGGCTTACCCTCTTGATGTTATTTCCGCCGCCTAATTTGGAGTTTTTGCTTCGGATTTTAAACTTGCTTCATGTCTGTCTGTGTGGTGCGTAGCTGGGCTCTGATCCGCCTGGTCATGGTGAAACTGGCTCATCACAATGTCAAGAACTTCCTCCCTCTCACTGGCCTCGACTTCACAGGTACACACTCACCCTGGCATTGATACTAAACAGATCCTTAAAACAAATATGCAGTAAGATAGACTGAAATATTTTAGTATAATTTGCATAGATATACACACATAAACTATTCTTTGTTGTCGCTGCTCCCTGTTTATAATATATGCTGTATATCTATGCGTGTTTGTGTCACAGACCTCCCAGTCACCTCACCTCTCAGCAACGCTGTGTTGAAGACTTTAGAGAACTGGGAGCAGCTTTTGCTGGAGAAAATGAACAAATTTGACGGCCCGCCTCCCAACTACATTAACACTTACCCGACTGACCTCAGTGCAGGGGGTGGCCCTGCCATACTCCGACACAAAGCCATGCTGGAGCCAGACAACACACCCTTCAAGTAAGTATTAAATCATATTCAGTATGCTGAAATTTAGCCACACTCTCACACTCTGGGGCTGGGTAAGTAAAAGCATTTTTACATCAACATCTACTTTTTCCTCAGAATAGATTATACCAATATACAGTATGGGGCGGCACGGTGGTGTGGTGGTTAGCACTCTCGCCTCACAGCAAGAGGGTTGCCGGGCGTGGGAGCCCTTCTGTGCGGAGTTTGCATGTTCTCCCCGTGTCAGCGTGGGTTCTCTCCGGGCCCTCTGACTTCCTCCCACAGTCCAAAGACATGCAGATTGGGGACTAGGTTAATTGGTAACTCTAAATTGTCCATAGGTGTGAATGTGAGCATGAATGGTTGTTTGTCTCTATGTGTCAGCCCTGCGATAGTCTGGCGACCTGTCCAGGGTGTACCCTGCCTCTCGCCAGATGTCAGCTGGGATAGGCTCCAGCACCCCCGCGACCCTCAATATACAGTATGACTAAGTTACTTATCAACGATGATAAGAAATTGACAGGAAATATTGGTTTTAAATTTGGGACCTCTGTGCTCCAACGCCAACATCACCGCCACAGAGCTTTAGAGAGCAGGCAGGCAAGCAGGTGTCAGATCTGTGCAGAACTACCAGAACAGTAGCACAGACACGTCACCAACACTATGACAATAACATCCAAAACATTAGTTTCACTCTAGTTTCTGTGACAACAGAAATACTTTCAAAACTACTGAAGTCGCACTGTTTCTAGGATTTCTGAGATGTGTTGTTGGCAGTGTAGCATTACTGGGGAAAAAATAGCTCGTCCCCTGAGCTGTTTGATAGTGAGTTTACTGCATCCTTTCAGATTTGAATTTGTCAGGGACGCATACCAAACAACATCACCGCCATAGTATTTAGTAATTTAAACCACTGACTTAAGACCCTTTAGTGGAAGCACCAACTTGTGACCAACTTATGTTTGCCCTTTTTTCCCCTCAGGACCAAGAACCATCAGTCCTTTCCAGCCCGACGGCTTTGGCATTTCCTGGTCAAACAGGAAATGCTTCAGGAGACTTTAATCCGTTACATCTTTACCAAGAAAAGGAAGCAGAGTGAGGTCAGTAGGCTGCTTGCATTTAAATATATCTGTTTGTTTTCAGTTCAGTCTTCATTAGCTATGACGATCAAACCCACCATTAGTATATTTAACAATCCATGTTAGTTCATATTTACACCAGAGTGTTTGCACTTTACATTGTTGTTTTTCTTTTTTTGTTCACTTCCCCTAGCACAGTGACTGTATTGGCCCAAATATAAGACTTTGTTCACTACTTCAAAAGTAGCTTTGTCTCACATTTGAATACTAGAGGTTTAAAAGTGATCTGTAAAACAAAAATATCTTGACTAACTCAAGCTACTCGCACTAAAGTACGGTGTCAGGATCGACAGATGAAGAGAACTTGCAACAGCTGAAAAAAGCAGCTCAAAGTCGGCCATAATAACCACCTAATAGCCACATGACAGCTCTAATGATGGTGATTAATGAGATACATAATAGTCAAAGTGTCATGCAGCTAAGACATGTAGTTTCAACATGTCATGTGAGAAGACAGTGACTGAGTATGTGACTAAAAACAGAGCAAAGTAATATGAACTGTAAAAGGTTATGTTATTTATTCTTCTTTTTTATTTACTTTAATTTAACTTTAATTGTTTTTGCACAGCATGTCCACAATAGATTACCCATGTGCATGGAAAGCTGAATCTACACATAATCCACACAATATTTTGCATTGCAAGACTCTTAAGATTTAAGATGTCTTCCCCATCCATCACTTCCTTGTAATACACAGAGAAGTGCTGACTGAGCTTTTATCTCTGTTGTGGATATTTTTGTTATACTCATTATCATTGCTTTGACTCCTTAGATATCTTTAGTCAAGTACAGGATAGTTCACTGCCTTCTGTGATGTCTGGAACTGTTCATTATTATGTAATCACTTTCATGACAGACTTAGACAAAAGTCCCGTGGGTTATGGTCCCAGATGCTAAGTTTCCTAATATTACAACTTTAATTTCAGTCTTTGTTAAGTGGAGCAACCACAAGACTTCAAATCAAACTGCAGATCCACAGTTCATATGTCCATTCATCCTGCTACATGACTGTTGCTCCATGATTATGACGTGGACTGTGTTTAGAGTTATTTACATCAAAGATCCTATCAACCTTTTTACATTTTCTTTTCATTCCATGTTTTATTTTTCTGTGTTTGTGCATGTGTTTTGTGTTGTGCCGTGATGGTGTGTTCTGTGTTTGTATTGCCTCTGTGTGTGTGTGTGTGTTGTGTAGTCTGTAGAGAACCATATGGACCGTATAAGCCCAAACTGCATAGCAGGAGCTAGCAGTCCCTATAAGGTAGTATCATTTACTGTACCAGCCCAGGCCCTGGCTCTGTCTGTGCATCTGTCTGTTTGGGAGAGTCACTGTAAAGCCAAGCTTAAAGAGGATGAAAGTGTGTTAAAGGAGCTGTGTACGAGACTATGACTATGAGTCGTAGATATGCTCTGAATGTTGCATACAGCTCCTTTAAACTTTAAAAGAAGTATTGTGTGTTCGTTGCATAGGGTTTGCATGTTACACTTAGAGGAAGCACCAAACTGGGTGCAGCTCCTGATGTCTCCTCCCCAGCTTGGCCTGATAGTGACTGCTCTGGCAATTTTTCTGGCATTAAATCTACTCAAGGCTCTCAGGCTTAGATCTAACATCTAATCTTCCCCTCTCACCGGGACACCTAGGCATCCACCCACGTAACCTCACATCTGATCCTTACCAATAACACGTTTCCCCTTCTGTTTCTCACTCCTTTCTCCCGTCTAGCTGGACTGATTCTGCTGGGCCCAAATGTAAAAAACAAAAAGCTCCCCTTAAGAGAGTTGGCACATACAGTAGGCCTACTAACTTGCATGCTCACTGTCAGGGCTGTGAAAGGCTTGCAAACTGTGGAGGGTGTTGTCACCGTGGAATCTCAAATCAGTGGTTAAAACTGTCAGTATTTGTGTATCTTTACATTTACCTTGTGAAAGTTGCTGCACTGTGTGATCATACAACTGGATGGCCCCAAGCAAGTAATTTGGAAGTTAATATTTTCACTGCCCTATTCCTCATAAAAGGAAATGAACTCGACATAAACAGTGTTTATGAAGGATTCGCCTCTAAAAATTCATATTTCAAATTTTCACTCAGTTGCCCCGGAGCTCCCTACTGAAGCTTTAATGTGTCTTGAAACTTGATGTATTGGTTTTCTTGGCTTTTCCAGGTGGAGGCAGATCTGGGCTACCCAGGAGGCAAAGCTAAAATCATTCATAAGGAGTCTGACATAATCATGGCATTTGCTATCAATAAGGTAAGTTGTGTGTGTGATAAAAGTGCTGCAAACTTTATCTTATGAGTCCATATATCCTAATTATTGTGTGTCCTGGAAAGCACTATGTCATCTTGTACCAAGTAAAAGGTAAATAGAGACAGCGGCCTGAGACAGGACCAGATTACATAATCCTTTCCAGGAGTCTTGCTCTGAATTTACAAACACATGTCAGTTCCTTTCTAGCAAAATTAGAGGAACCTGTTGCCAAGTGCACCTTTGATGTTGTCCTTTCCTCCCTCCATGTCTCTCTCCTCCCTGCTTCCCTCCTTTTCCAGGCTAACTCCAACGAGATAGTGTTGGCGTCCACTCATGATGTCCAGGAGGTGGACGTGTCTACTCTGGTGTCTGTCCAGCCCTACACCTGGATAGGGGACGACTTTGATAAGGAGTCCCGCAGGTTAGATTCAGACTGTCTGTCTTTAAAGATACAATTTCAATCATGATTTCAAGTTTTTATTTCTGCATCAATATTTGGCATGGTGCTATTTATTATTGTAAAACAGATAGTAAAATTTTATTCAATGAAGGTTAAAAAGTCTAAAATGTAACTTGGTGAGTCTCACAGACACCCTAGAAGGAGCTGTCTGACTTAAATGTTTTGTATGTTCATAGCTGATTGAGTCTTTCTGCATCATCCATGTTTAAAATGCCTCTCCAGAACATTCTCAGTGACAGGTTACATTTTGTTTTACAGCTCTGACGACATAGACCATCGTTCCTCTCATACCAACATCGCCCAGGCGAGCTCTGTCCCCTTTGCACCTCCACAGATGCCAGTCTCTGCATCGATGCCATGGCTCGGCAGTGGGCAGACGAGCATGGGAGCCAGCGTGGTACGAGTCTTTGCAGCACGAACACAGATACACACAAACACAGCTGGTCAGGGGCATGCAGTTCTTAGTATTAGCCAGTAGGGGGACTCTACATTCTGTTTTTAAGCCCATAGACGACATGAAACGTGCTGTCACTCTCCAGTCTTTTTATTTTGTAACATACATCAGATGCATTAGTAAAGTTTAGGACTTATTAACCCAAAATGTAAACATGAGACAAACTTCTGTTTTATAATTGAATTAATTCTACAGTACATGCCCCCTGCACATTTTGAGCAGAAGTTTGTATTTTTAATTCTTATCAACGTCGAGGCAAACTGAGCCACGTCGACTAAACAGCTGGCCTGCTGAGTCTATGGAGGCTGATACAGAGAGGGGGTGTGTGTGTTTGCACGGCAGAGATGGACATATATAAACACAGATAGCAGCAGGTCTCACAGCCGGCAACCCAAGGTACAGATTTGCGTCACGCTCACATGCAGCCAGGGTTCTCCATGTCCCAGCCATGTTGATAAATGCTGGGTGTGATACATTGAGCAAGACAGGACAGTGAGTGTCATACAGGTTCAGTGGATTACAGAAGGGGCTTTCTTAAGGGTGCAGGGGCGGCTGGTTAGTTAAGATCGCAGCCGATTAATGGCCTTGTAGTCTCTAGCATTGTATTGCTCAGCAGTAAAGAACCTGCACAGTAACAGGGTGTCTGCAGGTCCTTAAAAATGCCTTAAAATGTCTTTAATTCAATTGTATAAATATTAAGCCTTAAATCTGAATGAGTCAAGCTGCATTAAATTCCACATTTCTGATGTTACAAATCTACCACTGAACCTAATACTGTCCTTTTACTCTATATTTGCATTTACCTGTTGGCAAAATATAAATTAACCTAACTCACTCTAAAAAATTGTATTACTATATAAAACCTACCTCTGCATGGTATATATATAAGAAGATGATTTGTCCAAAAATCTGTCTCACATTATCTTGAAAGATCCTAAGAAGCATTAAATTGAAGTGTCTGATACCATTAGACACCCGAGTAAGACATTGTTTATTTCTCCTGACAGATAAATGTAAGTATAATAACAAATTAGATTGGTAAATCATAACAGAAATATTGATACAACAGTAAATATTGTTGACATTGAAAACTCAGTTGCATCAAATATTTATGGGAACATCCTGCAGTTTTTGTCTGCCTCAGTTACTGTGTAGGATTTTCCTAAAAAACAATGTAAAGCCTCGTGCAGAGTTAATCCCTCTCAATCATCACGTGTGTGTGTGGCTGTATATATTTCTCCTGGGACTCAGCCTTCTGCCTGTGTTATTTTATTATCTGTGTTCGGGATGTTTATGGGCGTGTTCCACCACAGCGCTCAGGTGAGGTCGGGGCTTTATAAAAAGGTAGCGACCAGGTGCCAGACCATAAACAGCAGGCATTCAAGAGACAATTGTATTTGTCATGCTGAATAATAAGCCGACAGAACACAAATAAAAGTTTTTTTTCAACTAAAAACTATAATTCATCTTGCACACATTGTGCTTCACAATCTAGATTGATGTCTTTATTGTTTTTCAGATAATGAAGAGGAATCTAAACAATGTGAAGCGAATGACATCCCATCCCATATATCAGTATTGTAAGTGGCTACACTGGAGCGTGTGCACAGGAGGTCATCATTATTATACATTTTAATTTTGATTTCTTTTGGTTAATTTCTCCCTATCTCCCTTCTCCTCGCCCTGTCTTTGTCCTAATTCTCTTTCTGTGTGCGTGCGTGTGTGTGTGTGTGTGTGTGTGTGTGTGTGCTTTAGACATGACAGGGGCTCAGGACGGGAGTGTGAGAATGTTTGAATGGAACAGACCTCAGCAGCTTATTTGCTTCAGACAAGCAGGCAATGCCAGAGTCACCCGGCTTTACTTCAACTCCCAGGGCAATAAGGTACACACTCTCGTACACATACACAAACCGCGGTGTCTGTGTTTTGTCTATTCAGTGTGATTGTTTTGATTGCTCTGCTCTCCTCTTGTAGTGTGGAGTTGCTGACGGAGAGGGCTTCCTCAGTCTCTGGCAAGTCAATCAGACGTCCTCCAACCCCAAACCCTACCTGGTGAGGTTCCTTCCCACCTCCCTCACCTCCTCAATCACCACTCCAACACACACATGCACATCTTTAGTCAAAAACAAAACACGAGTCATTAAAATTGACACGTATTGTTTGTTTTCTTGTGCCGTTCCTGCTGATAGAGTTGGCAGTGCCACACTAAGACCTGCGGTGATTTTGCCTTCATCACATCCTCAAGCCTCATCGCCACAGCAGGACAGTCCAATGACAACAGGTCAGCATCTGTACTGAAGAACACCTCTATCAGGCCAACACTAATATGTCTCTGTCAGTGTCAGCTGACTAATGTTATCCTTGGTTTACTTTGTCCACAGAAATGTTTGCCTGTGGGATACTCTGATTTCACCTAGCAATACCATGGTCCATGGTAAGATATCCCAAATCCTTCACCCAGCCTGATATATAATGATTTTCCCTGTACTCTAATTTGTTTTGTGACCCAATTGCACATTTCTTCCCGCCCACCCCTTCAGCGTTCCCCTGCCATGAGAACGGGGCCACTGTGCTGCAGTATGCTGCGAAACAGCAGCTGCTCATCACTGGAGGCAGAAAGGGCTTTGTGTGCGTGTTTGACATCCGCCAGAGGCAGCTGCTCCACACTTTCCAGGCCCATGACTCAGCCATCAAGGCCCTCGCACTGGATGCCTTCGAGGACTTCTTCGTCACCGGCTCTGCAGAGGGCAACATGAAGGTGACACACTGCTCCATCACTCACTCACAAATTTGCAGTCATACTGTGATTGTGTACTCAGGATTAATGTCTTATTCTAGGTACAGACCTACTCGAGAAAATACCGCTCTTTCCATTCAGCCATTTTTAAATTGTCTTTGTCATGTCCTACGGTCGTAGGTCATATGTTTGACCTATTCTACACTACCCCCTCGATCTCCAGTGGTACTGCTCAGTTTTGTCCATGTGTCAATATATAGACGATGTCATCGCAGAGTATGGAAAGAAAGCTCTGTCAGTGTCCTAATAGGAATCTAAATGAGCCATTAGCCTTTGTTAGATTCTTAATACTCATGATGTCATGCAGGTTATGGACATTTGTCAGCTTTGAAATCAGCGGTTATTAATTTGATGCTGTTTAACAAAGAACAAACCACTTTGAGAAAGTGTCACAGCACTGTAATTAAATTTGGCACATGACAATCAGAGTGGCATGCTCTGCATAATAAAAACGATGAAGACCAGCAGGCTGGTTTGAAAAAGGAAGAAAAGAATCTTAACACCTGTCCCATTCTCTCTCTCTCTCTCTGCTCTCTCTGTCTCCAGGTGTGGAAGTTAAGTGGTCACGGCCTCATGCACTCTTTTAGCACTGAACATGCCAAGCAGTCAATCTTCCGAAACATCGGCGCCGGCGTCATGCAGGTGGAGACGCGGCCAGGCAACCGCATCTTCACCTGCGGAGCAGACGGCACCCTGAAGATGAGGGTCCTCCCCGACCGCTACAATATCCCCAGCAGCTTGGTCGAAATCCTGTAACGCCTACTTCCACTTCTGAGGGTCCAAAGAGGAAAGAGACAGGAAGAAAAAAAAAAACACAAAAAGCTTACGTAACACTCGCTAGGCATTAATAGAATAATTGATGGGGGAAGAGTTAGTCAAAAGGTCACCATGCTTTTGGCATCTTACAGAGTGTGCAGTGTTCATGGGTTTACTGTCGATGTAAATCATATCCACAATGGAAAACGGAGCTGCAAATATTTTTTTTCCCCCAAAGGCTGAAGGCAAAGTTACAAGCAAAAGGTATCATACTTGATTTTAAAGCTAGTTTTATTGTAATTTTATTGAAGAATCTCTACTCTTAGAGTGTGTCCATAGGGAAGCTATGCATGTCCTGTTCTCGTTACGCGGTGCAATCACAGGTCTATTGATAGTGCTCTGTAAAAGTGCTCAAGCAAAAATTTTAAAAGTGTGTAACTGTCGTCATTTTGTGCCCACAGCTGAAATCTCTTAGCATCTACTGTAACCAGCACTGTGGTTTGTTATTAAGTCAGTGGTTTCCAGTGTGAATCGAGTTGTTGGAATCTGCATTTTGTTTCAATGGTTTTGCCCCCCCGCCCAGCCACCTGCCTTTTGCCCGGCTTCTCTCAGCCCTCAGCCCCCATGGAAGAGTCAATGGTGCATCGCTGCTGTAGTGACACCACCCCCCAAACCCCAACCTCCATGCACCCTCACTCTCCTCTCACTGGCTGCCCGTCACTCACTCTGGCCTCTCCTGGTTTGGGTTCGACCCGGCTCGGTGAGGTCCTTGAGCGTGTGTGTTCACTCTGCTGTGTCTGTCATCTGTATGCCTGCCCGCCCACCTGCCCTCAAATGCCTGTTTGTGTGGCCGACTCACTGCTAGAACATTCCTGTTTGGAAGATGATGTGTTTTACTCCTGTGACTGTGATTTCAATGTTTCCATCTGTCTGGTCCGAACCCAAATGCCCACCCACCCAGAGCAGAAACACAAAGGTTCACTTCTGGTTTTGCACAAGATATTCTTGATTTTTTTTTTTTTAAATTAATTTTATTGTATTATTTAAATTATTTATATGTTTGTTTGGTTGACCATTCCTATTTAACTTATTGCCTTTTATTTTAGGAATGTAAGGGGTTTTACTGTATCTGACTGGGAGATGTGCAACACAGTCTACTGTATGTAAGTGTGTGTTACCTCGCTAGTTGTTTTTACTGTTTCATCCATAAGGAATAGATATTTGCACTCAAATTCTGGAGACACTAAAAGTTTATTTCAAATAAATAGGATATCAAAGAAGAAACTGTTATATACAAATGAATGTCTGGCTTTATTTGGCCTAGTAGTAAAATGTTTGAAATAGTTTTAATATATAAATTATATAAATATATATATATATATATGAAATACCACAACAGCTTGTAAAAACATGAAAGCATTTCTTTATTTTTTGGTTTGTATCATACCAGCTGGATTAGTTGTAACTTTTGTTAAGTGTATGTATGGTATTTATTAAAGAGATTGTGTTTCTCTCCCTCTTTCTGCCCACTATGTGTAATGTATGTAGCTTAAGTGTTTTACCAATGGTCCTACTGGTGTCTGGTGTGTATGTGTGTGTGCATGTAATAATGCAAAAGAAGCCAATATCATGGGTAGACGCTTACTAGGGCACTTGAGCCTGGAGGTGTGTGAGAGAACAGGTCATGGTCAGAGTTTTACCTTTGTAAAGTGAATAAATTCTTTTTATTTCATCAGGGTGATTTGGCGCTGTTGTTTGTTTGTAATTTTTCTGTCAGGAGGAATAAGCAGTCAGTGGGGACCGTGCTGCTGCGTTACAGAGGCAGGCGGACTGTGTGCATGTACAGAATATAAGAGGATACAACAAAATACATAAAAGATAATGGTCATGCAAAAACACTAAATAACTTACAACACAGAGGGACACAAAAGTTATAAATTCAATCTGTATAAATTATGAACTGTTCGATACAAAATGCTAAAAAGTTTTCACACTGTTAGTAACTCCAAAATCTCACATATACATTGCAGATAGGAAATAAAAACAGCAGTATTTATTTTTGACAATATCACAAGAATAATTTCCTTCAGTGACATCTTAGTACTGACAGGAACTCTCTACAGGAAGAAAAAGTTGAGACTGATGTGTACATTAGGCTTAAGCGATATGTATTTTTTCATATCTTCATACAGTCCTGACATTTTGACGTATTTGTGTAAAAAAAATAAAAAAATAAAAAAATAAAACAAAGAAAAGAAAAACTTAGAAGTTGAGCTACTGGTAATGGAAGTCATTGTAGCATGTATGTCAATGGGTTAGTTAGCATGCACACTAATATTCTACTATTATTCAAAGTATGACGATATTCTGAATTTTATGTTGGTCATATAAACAACATATTCAGTTTAGATGTCTGCATTAGCATTTCCCAATTAAAACGTGACATATGACGGTATTAATCAGGTGTTAATAGCATCATTTGGCCATGTAAAGAGCGTGTTTAGAATATATGTCTCAATGGACCCTTAGCTAAGTCCCGCCGCCAGACACAGACTGACCAATCATAGTGTAGAATCAGACCAGGGTCTGACAACAACACAGCTGTGCTCCATTGACTCTAATGCAGTTGTTTCCGATTTCCTTCATTTTTAGGCTGGTTTTGTGGATTTGGAGCTAAATGTTGTGCCTGGGGCACGTCGTGTATTAATGATACTCGTTACCTGGAGAGGTTGGAAAAAGATATACGTTTCTTCCCTGTTCCAAAACCAAAATCAGACCCTGAAAAGTGTAGGGTTAGCTAGCTAGCTACTGAAGATATAGCCTACTGAATGTATACACATGCTGCTTTTGCTTTTTAATGATTATAACAGTGAAAAAAAAGCCGACCCTGCTGTACAGGAACCAGTGAAGGGAAGCAGGGGAACTTTGCTGATATTCAACCAGCTGTGTCATCGCAGTGTGCACAGATGAACATTGTTTGACTTCCCCCAGAGATCCTGTAATGGGGGCGAAGCCAAACACCGCTCATCTGCACACACTGTGATGCCACACAGCTGGTTCAATATCAGCAAAGTTTCCCTTTTTTATTCAGTGTCTTGTGTGGCGATCAGCAGTGATGTGGTGATTCACTTTTACACTGTGATCTGTAGCCTACAGTTCGGCTTTAGATTCTAACTATCTTTGTCTTTTTAACCTGTTGTTGCTGCTGAGTCAGTTTGACATCCTGGATATATCCTTCAAACACACACTGTAGACCCCTCTGTCTGCTTCTCTCTGGAATCACTGTTTCATTTTTCCAAAAAATATGTTAATATTTCTTCAGGGGAAAAGCCAACATTTCTTTGTAGAAGGAGAAAAACACCTACTTTTTGACATTATGAAAGACTTTGATATCAACAGATTTTCGAATATACGCAAATACTGCAGTGCTGACCTTTTCAAGAAGGTGGCTGAAGGAATGAAAAAGAGAGGCAGTGTTCGCATGGTCACGTTCAAAAACTTTGAAGAAATCCTATTTTGATGCAAGGAAGCAAAATGACAAGCAGCTCCAGCTGTTCCACTTTCCTGTATTTTAATGTGATAATCGACACGTTAGGGCACTTTAATCAGAGAATGCACAGCTGCATGTAAATATGAATATTAGTGGAATATTCATTTTCAGAAAAACAGGAATATTTTGTGCATTTAAACTGAGTCATTAGCCGTTGTTTAGCCTACAATGTTGTGTGTCTAATACGCAAGTAGCCCACTTAAACACGTCTTGCTTGGCTTAAATATTGACGACCCGTAGAACAATGAATAAATAGGAAACTAGCGCCCTTCTTGCTGATGGACTTGATGACACACGTCAATGGGCTGAACAGAGATGATGTGTTAGATAACATCATGTGTCTAAGAAACTGTTTTTTTTAGTTGGGGGGAGTCATTTCAAGGTAAAGTTATATGTGGCAATACTCCCAAACAAGGGCAGAGGCAATTTTTCTTTCTTACTAGTCCTGTAACGTTATCCCTTCCATTCACTGTCACCATCATTCTCAGCTCGACTGCCTGTTCCACCAGTAGAGACTGACCTCTGGTGGTGCTTGCTGTGCACTACAATACATCGCCTCAATACAGCATCTCCGTATCAGTTTAATAGTAAGAAGAGCGTCTGTATTTTTGATGGATTTGAAAATCATGTCTGGATTTTTAAATTCCCCAGAATACAATAATACCATGATACAGCCCAAGCCTAGTGTACATCTGTCTCGAAAACCTAAATTTGATCATTTCCAAAGATGGAGTGAGTAGTTGGCAGTCAGCAGGCATTTGGCTCTCACTACGTAACAGTCACGCCTGCATGTTGTCTGTCGTGTTCAGATGGTGTGTTTTTCACTCGTCTGAGATGAAGTGGACCACGTAGAGCTTAACGTAGCCATGGTCCCACACATACAGGTGTCTGTCCTTCGGGCTGTAGGAGAGCATCGCCAGCACTCCGCCTGGAGACCTCAAGTCAAAGGTCACGTTCACCGGCTTTCCCTTCAGCAGGTCAAAAGCAAAGGTGACTCTGGTGTCTTTGGTGTCGGTGACGTACAGGACGCCGCAGGCGATGAAGGCGTTGCCAGCCTTGGTGCGGGGGTAGGTGGTGTTTATGTAGGAAGTGACGGAGAAGGTCTTCTGGTCCAGCTGGGCCACCGTGATGCTTTCATCTATGCTGGAGGCAAAGATCAGCCACAAGCCGTTCTCGTCTGCTGCCAGTTTGAAGTAGGTCTTGGAGTTGTGGAGCAGGTAGGCGAGATTGTGGTACAGAGCATTTTCTATGGTAAGAGTGTGAAGCCTCTTGGTGGTGAAGTCAAATCTGTGAACAAACAAGCAGCAAGTTGTTAATGAAGTGGAGCGGAACAAATGGATATGATAGCAAGGTTCAAGGTTATTGTCCCCCCCATGGGCAAATTTGTTTTGCAACTACAAATGGAAAACATCAACAACACATCAACACAAAAAATCACCAGAGCTAGAGCACACCAAGTAATATAACACGTACAAAGTTTGCAAAAGAACTGCAAGGGATACAGCCAGAGATCTACTCGCTATTAAGCATATCAGTCGCAATTGGGATGAAGGAGACGTGAAATCTCTTGGTCATCTTGTGGACGTACAGGGGGCTGAAGTTTAAACTCATCCAGGGGTGGATGGTCCTGGCAGTCCAATAAAGCATTACTGCTGCTAAGGACCTGGTGGCCAGTTGTAAATGTTGAAGAGCTTGGCCGGACTTCTCCCCGAAATCCTACTGTCAATGTTGACAAAACATCCAAGTGTATTCTCTTTGGACAGGTTTAGATATCCAAACCAAGCAATAGTGCAAATAGTTGAAACAGATTCAATGAAATGTCGCCTCACCTGGCAATGCTGGAAGTACCGGCGATGTGATAATAGAAGGAACCGTTGTGAACAGTGTGGCCGCAGCCCTGGTAGAACTTTCTAACATCCACAGTGTCGCTGCTGCTGTTCTGGAAGGAGGCGATGCTTTTATACTCCTTCACCACACGACCTGGGGAAGAGCAAGCAAAATGTTCACTGCTTGAGCTAATTATCAGAGATCCCACAGTTTCTCATCTCTGCATTGCTTCGATGGTCCTCTGCATCCAACCTACCAGAAAAGTGTTCCGCCACCCAGATTCGCTCATCATTCAGCTGAGCAGTGTCTTTCATCCACGTGCCAAATGTGCTCTCCATCTTTGACACATTCCTGGGGTTGATCAGAGACTTAATCAGGCACTCTGAGGGGAAACAAAACAAGCTTAGATGCTCACATCTCTACCACAGAGCACATATCATACATGTAGAAACAGTTCTTTGAACACGCACCGTTCTTCTTAACAGGTTTCCCGTGTAGCTTCACAGCCTCCTTTACAGATGAGGTCTCATCATTTGGAATTGCGTGTAACAGCCCTGTTACAAACAAAGTCATTTTACGTTATTCACAGTGTTTACACATGGTGTGCGCTTGACAAAGCGATCTCACAGAGTCCATGTGGTAGGTGCTCTGGAACTTTCGATCATGTTACACAGTCTTCCTCAGCAGATGGAGTTGCCCAGTTTTAATGGAATTGTAGTTACAGTAAACCTTCAAATTTCAATTTCAAATCCATTTGATAAGGTCAACAAAGGCCTCTTACCCAGGGTATGAGCAGCCTGAAGGTTGGCTCTGTGGTGCCTTGTTCTGGGAGGCCCCTGAGGACCAGGAGGTCCTGGGGGACCAGGAGGACCTGGAGGACCAGGAGGGCCTGTACAAAGAATAGAGAACGAATTGTAAACCCTCTTGATGTACAAAATAAGGTTTATTCTTATATTGAAAGACTTTTTTTGCAAATCAAAATGGTTTAAGCGACACCATATCATGAGTGTAAAGCTCTACTTGCCCTCAATAATGACATCATTGGATGGTTGTCCCTTCTCTCCAGGTGGACCAGCTTCTCCTCGCTCTCCTTTTTCACCAGGTTCTCCTTTCTCACCTGAAGGAGGACATTATGCCAAATAGCTCAGAGACTGCATTCATAAACTCAATACACTTGACCCTATTGTTAAAGCCATGAACTATTCCATTGACTTCCTCTGGTGAATCATGCAATCTGCGGTGAACACAGTGAAGTGGGAGAACACTGGGTAGGAGTATCCGGTTCATTTAGCAGGAGCCCAAAACCACAGAGATGAATAATGTTAACAGAGAATGTGAGAGAAATCAGCTGTTTCAACCTCTTCAGTCATTCACTGTGGATAAAGTCTGACATCATTATGATACACAGATAAATCTGGAGTGTGTTAGTATGTTCTGAGTTTGTGTCTTTGTGTGTGTGTGCATGGTTTAAAGTGGCTGCGTGTGCGTCTTGGTATTTTTAACCCCAGGTTATACTCAACCCTTTGACTGTCACATTGTAACCGTAGTTCTTCACTAAAATGGCCAGCGTTGCCCGAGGCATTGATACAAATAGATGGTGAGTTAAAACAGAATAGAGCCTCACTTTTTCTTTACCTTTTTTTCCTCTTTTCCCATCAGCCCCGGGCACTCCATTCACTCCTGGGATGCCATCAGTCCCATTGTGGCCGGGCATACCGTCCGCACCGGGCAAACCTACAGTAAGACAGAAAAGTCTTCACCATGGACTGAGTGGAAAACACATTGAGCAAAGATATGGGTCAGTAAACCTCAAAGGAGACATACAGTGTGGCTGGTTTTTAAATTTGGATCCAGATTTAAGGGTTCACTTACCAGGCGGTCCCGGTGGTCCTGCAACAGAAGGTTAGAGGATGTTAGTGGATAAAAGGTGATATTCTGGACATGAGTAGGTTGCTTAAGCATAGTTTTCAAGGGGACACAAGGGACGCATCCCCCTTAATATTGAGAACATATACATTCGTCCCCACCAATAAAAACATGATATTAGCAGAGGACTTTTATTCTGATGAAATTAAAGACATTTCCACCATAAATAGCTGCAGAAAGGGCACACATTGGTGCATAAAAATTCACTAGAATGCAGAAAATTATGTGTCTGATGAAACTCCCCTGTCTTATAGGTGTCCCTCTATATGTTGAGAGAAAACGTGTTCTCTTGGTAGGCAGTGGTTTCCAACTGGTCCAGCCACGGGGTCCAGATTTCTCCTTAGTTCAAGTGTGCTGAAAACTCACTGTACTTCAAAGCAAAGTGTATTTTTTACAAACTTGACACACACAAGACACTTGGGGTCCATTCAGAATGGAACCATGACCCACTTTTGGACCGTGACCCACCAGTTGGAAACCACCAGTTTAAAGTATATGGATAGACATACCGGCGATGCAGACTCCTTTGGTGCTGTTGCAAATGTCGATCAGCAATTTTATCTGAAGAGGAAAAGAAAACATAAAAATGTGATTAAAATACATCTATAACATCTACAGTATGGGGTGATGGAGCAAAAATAGCTGTGGGCCCCCACTGATGCTCAGTATCACCAGTGGCGGAAACATTAAGATACTTTACTTACATAAAAGTAGCAATGCACCTCCATAAATATACTCCATTATA
Source organism: Epinephelus lanceolatus (assembly GCF_041903045.1). Classification (NCBI taxonomy): domain Eukaryota; kingdom Metazoa; phylum Chordata; class Actinopteri; order Perciformes; family Serranidae; genus Epinephelus; species Epinephelus lanceolatus. Next base: position 15,175,408 of record NC_135735.1, read on the forward strand.
ATTTAAACTGTTATTAAAGTAAAAGTATATTTATTTTTTTCATTCATTTTCCATAACCGCTCATCCTGTTAGGGGTCGCGGGGCGCTGGAGCCTATCCTAGCTGACACTGGGGAAGAGACATAGAGACAGACAACCATTCAACCTCACATTCACACCTACGGCCAATTTAGAGTCACCAATTAACCTGCATGTCTTTGGACTGTGGGAGGAAGCTGGAGTACCTGGAGAAAACCCACGCTGACCTGGGAAGAACATGCAAACACCACACAGAAGGGCTCCCCTACCCTGGGTTCAAACCAGGAACCCTCTTGCTGTGAGGCAACAACGCTTACCACTGCGCTACCACTTACCACTCATTGTACCGCCCCCCCTCCAAAAAAAAATATTATTATAAAAGTTAAAAAAAAGTAAAAAAAAAAAGAAAAAGAAAATTAAATAAATAAAATAATAAAAATAAAAGTATATTCTTCTTCTTATAATTATTATTATTAGCAATAATAATAATAAATATGAAAGTTTTACTAATCATATTTTCTAGTATGTAGAATCTTGATTTACAAAGCAGCTATAGCTAAATGTTGTGAAGTGTACTGCATATTTTCCTCTTTAATGTTGTGGAGTAGCAGAATTTGTAGCATAATATGGGAATACTTAAGTACAGTACATGACTTTAAAAAACACTTGAGGGCCTTGGGATTATGTAATAATGCAGGTGTTGCCTTAAGGCCCTTTTTATTTCACTCTGCATCTTGCCAGTGGTGCCAACAGCGTCACCAAACAAATAGGCAGTTAATCAAATTACCACAGGCGGGAACCTGCTGACCTCTGATGGTCACAGGCCCCAAAATTATTGTCCATTTAAACCAGTGGGTGATGCAGCATTATTCAGCAATGACAAAATAATAATCTAAGACTGTGTTCAGTATTTATTAAATCTATTTCCCTGTATGCCCTCATTCTTTTTCTCTCATATACAGTCCACCAGCAGGTATCTCATCTCACCGGCACCATGGAGTAAGTCATCATCATCATCATGTCATCCTGCACGTGTGCCTTGTGGTAACTCTGGCTGTGTTGGTGCTTGTGCTTCATCTCATTCTTCATCTTCTTCTCTGCTTCCTCTCCCACCTCCTGGCTGACCTCCTGCTGACTGACCTCCTGTTCATCCCCCTGGGGAATCTCCTGCACCTCTTGCTGTAGCTCCTTCTCCAGCTCTTCACTTCTCTTATTCCTTGAGTACTGGTACTGATACTGAGGCTGTTGCCCCGCACTGGCCCGCATCCCCGCCGCTCCTCTCGGCACCTCCTGGAGGAACTCCACCACGGAGCTCTGCTCCACCTCTGTCAGCTTTGCCCCTGTCTGCTCCAGCAAGACACGCTGCTGATTCTGCTGGACCAAGAGCACTAGGAGGCCCACAGAGTTCATCAGCGCCACAATGCACGTCCCGTACAGCACCATCCGCTGAGGGAGAGTCATGCTGGGGGTCGGGATCCACATGGTTACCACTTCACCTCCTCTTTTCTGAGGGTCACCCACCAACTTCAGCATTCACAGGAGGATACAGCTCCAGCACAGCAGAGAATAGAGAAGGTCAAAGTCAAACAGGACAGAAAAAGTCCTCGAGGTTGGCACCAAAAATCTATTTAAACTAGAGTCAAACTAATCCAAAGGAAGGAGAAGAAGGAGGAGAAGGTGAAAGAGGAAAAAAGGAAGTTCTTCGCTGGAATTCAAGGTGTTGTCCACGTTATCTGAAAGTTACAAATAGAGTCCAGTCAGCTTTAGTGTCTGTGCTCCAACCGGGTTGTCTTTCTGAAGGCAGACTGGTAAATACAGTGCTTGTTGTGTTGTTCGCCAAGTGGAGAAGGGGTTGTGTATATGTGTGTGTGTGTGTGTGTGTGTGTGTGTGTGTGCGCACATGCAAACCAGTAATGTAGGAGTGGGCATTACACAATCTTCTGGGCTTGTCTGGGATGAAACCCCCGCCTGTTCAGTCACCTGATTTATATTCAGCATAACCCATTCTACTGCACCGCCGTGGGCAGACTGACATCACACACACACACACACACACACACACACACACACACACACACACACACACACAGACATACACATTTGCACAATGTACGCACAAAAGTACTCACATACATAACACGTGAAAGCTTGAGTAACACCAGACAAACTGACTGGTCATTGATGTTTACAGACTTTTACACATTATCATTATTATTATAAGTCATAGTAGAAGTACAACAGAGCCAATGTTGAATGAAAAGCAAATACATGACATCAAAATGCATTAACATCATTGTAGTTCCCACTGAGTTCATGTCCACTCCTGCATCCTCCCATCATTTCTCCCCCGGCACTGATCCATGTCACATCCTCACAGCTTCCATCCACCAACTGCAACCATGACCCATTTCCATTGCTTTGATTTGGGCCAGAAAAGTGACATTTCACCGCAAAGATGACAGGAAAAAAAAACTCCAGGCATTTGAGGCATCCTTCACTGTGAAAGAGAGTTGGTGCTTCCCCTTTTTGACTCAAGTGCAGGTTCTGTTATTACTGTAATAACAAATTTTGTTTCAATAAGACGGTTAATTGGCCTCTCTGGCGATGTGGAGTGGGGCTGGATTCATGTAGCTGACCTACATGCTCTTACAGCCTTATTATGCCCCATATAACTTTGATGCCCCCACACACACACACACACTCATGCACAGGAAGAGGTAGAGAGAGAAATATAAAGCAGTATTACTGTGAGATTGCGGTCCTGGTCTCTGTTGACCGGAGCTGCAGTATGTGGGCTCCTGCCTGAGGCTGTAGGTTACCGACAGCCAGTTGTTGGACAGCTTGAATCGCTCTAGCAGATGTGTATACGTGTAAGCACATACGGTCTTAAGAGCACTGAGGTCGTTCCTTTGTTGTCTCTCATTCACTGCGCTCTGAGCTCGACCAGCTGAGACTAGGAACAAAAAGCAACCATTCGTTCCACCTCTCTGATTTAAAATACTCAAGGGAAAGACTGCACCACAAGGATCTTAAAAATATTTTTTATAATCTTTGCAAAGCAGCTAAATGAAAGCGAGGATGCATTAATAACAGCATGTCAGCATGCCCACAAAATCTTCTCACCCTCTGGTCTCTCAGTGACCTTTGCTGGTTCTGTTCTCTCCCTTCCCGAGGTGCAGCTGCTGGGAGAGTGGCCTTATCTTGCCTCTTACCATAGAGCTGAGAGATTCATGTCCATCCTGCTGCTGCAAGCCAAGGACACCCAGATGGACACGTATTCCCACAAACTTTATCCTCCCACCCATCTCTTTTCTCTGTCCAAGTGCCTTTTTTTCTCTTTAAACTGTTATCTATGAAGTACCACAAGTTTAATTATTTAGAAACTACAAGTCAGCAAAGTCACTGAGAATTAAAAAAACAGAATAAATTGCATTAAAGGGACAGTTCGGATTTTTTGAAGTGGGGTTGTATGAGGCACTTATGCATAGTCAGTGTATTACCTGAGCAAATTTATGGCTGTGGACAGGGGGGCAGCAGCAAAACATATTTTCACAGTCTGTTCCAACAGGGAGGCCGTTAACAAATGGAGCGACACCCGCAAGCTACTTCAGGCAGTCAGCTCGAGCTGCTCTGATTCATACACACACGTCATACGTCACTCTACATATGTTATCTACAAAACACACCCTCCCAATTTGGCAGTCTATTTAAGCTGCAAAATCTTCCCAGCTCTCCCTTTGCATCGTCTACATCACCGCTGCCCTTCATCAGTACTGCTACTCGCTCTTTCAGCCCTACCTCCAGCATCCACCTGCAGGAACTGAGCTCCAAATATTTAATCATCACTTCCCAATATAATGTAGATATATCTGTGGGGAGTGATTAGGCCAGAGTCTAGATGCCAAACTCTAACTATGTTCTGCTGTTGAAATAACATTAAAACATGACTGAACTTCCCCATCTACTCTCGTCAAAGCCACCCGACTCCATTGATAAAAACAGTAATTTTGGCTCACTGAACACGAGAGCTGCTGGTCTACCACTGCCTCAATTAGTTAGTTAGTTTGCGTTATTGTGTGACTTTGGTGAATCCAAACTAACCCTTTTAAATGTCAAAGTCAAACAATAACACACACTAACAAACTAATCGAGGCAGCTGTTGACCAGCAGCTCCTGTGTTCAGCCATGTTAAATTACTAGTTTTCTCAATGGAGTCTGGCTTTGAAGAGAGTGATACAACAGCTATAGATCTCAGATAGCATGCACTTCGACAGATATTGATTTTTTTTTAGGTGGGACTATTTTTGGTGGCAAAAATACATGTTGTTGTTGACCCCTCCACATCAGTCCATTGCTTAGCCTTCATGTTGGTACTCTTATCTGCTTCTCCAAACTGAGGGGAATGCAAACCAGTCAGTAACCATTCAGTAAAATAGTGTACTAAAGAAAATCAGGGAAAAACTGAACCCCTAAACAGTCTAAATCTGAATTTAATGCAATGAGAAACATACACAATTGAGAAGAGTCTCAGAACTTCAAGTCCGGTATGTTATGTAAGAGGAATTTATTACATAAGTGAAGTGATGGGACAGGCAGTAATACTGTCCATAGCACATAACTCACAGTGGTTTGTGAGAGCGGTGGTTGGGCAGCGAGTTTATCTACTGTTGTCACATCTCTTTACCATCTCTGCAATGCCCCCTTCAATCTGAATTGTGAGATCAATTCCTAAAGGTTGCTCAGGCAGGCCTCATATCACGAGTCTGAATTCATATCCCCTCTTATTTTCCACTTTGACTGCTTATCAGGCCTCAAAGAGGAGTTGATAAATTCTGTTCCGACATCATACATATTCTGACATTTAACCACTGTCCTCCAGCTCTCTATCAATCTTGTTTGTTCACTTCTGAACAACTCTCCTCACATGTGGCGGAGACAAAGATGTGGTTGACCACAACACAGAGCACAGAGACAAGGTTACATTAACCTCTGTTTTCGGGAGAAACGGGGTTGTTGTCCCCGCGTAATCATGCAGAACAATCTAGGTCCGAGCCATCATACAGGGCATCGTTATCAAGGCAGGCCCTCAGCACACAGTCGCTCATTTGAACTATGCGCATTCTTGGAGTCAAATGTAGGCGGTGAGTGAATTCACAGAGTCCTTTATACGGAATGAGCAAATGGAACAAAGACATAGTCAGACATGGTCATAAATAGTGAAATAATAGAAAATAAAAAAAATATCCACCCTGCCTAAAATTAAAGGGTAATTTTGGTATCTTTAAACCTGCCTGCTCCTCCATATTTTTGTCTAAGTGACTAATGGGAAGCACAATTTTTTAATTGACATGACTACAATCATTTTAGCGTGTATAAATGCAGCATATTTTCACATCTAACTGGGTGAATTAAGGATTTATTCCAACCAAACCAGTGATCTTCATTTTGTTTCTGTCAATTTTGAATGAAGTGTGTTTTACAATGACAAAATTACTCTTTATTCAAATGGAGTCTGGTGGGTTTGGTGATGACAATTTTGGGGCCGTTCCTGATTAAACAAAAAGGATCTTACTATTTCACAAAAAGGTCTGTCTCTGTATGGTTTCTTTCCATAACGTTGTCAGACACTTACAATGATCTGAGCCTGTTAGTGGCAAAAAAAAAAACCAAAAACAAAACACTTTTAGTGAATGTAAACTGTCAGTGCATAAATGCCTCTGAGTGGTTACTTTGCAGCCTATTTTGCTGCTACTGGCTGCATTCCTGTTCAATAAAACGACTGACTAAAAAATTGGGACAATAAGTTTACATAATAGAAACAACAGCAAAAGGCAGTGATGATCAATGCAGCAATCCCCAGTGACAGCAACATCAGGACATGAGAATCTCAAAAACACCAAGGGCTGAAAGAGGAGCTAGAAAAGATGTGGTGAGCAAAGCCAACAGTGGTGCCAGTGGTAACTGGAGCACTGAGGGCTGCGACCCCCCTTTTATTCCTTTGTATTCTTTTCCATACCTTCACCAAGGATATTTTACAATTTATATTTAATCCTTGCTATCATCATCATATTTCTGTCATTCCTATTAATATGATTGATGTTTCATTTTGTAGTCATGACATAACAAGTCAATGGCTGTCAGAATTAAGTTGCACGAATATGTGTGTAAGATATGTTTAGATAGACACAGAGGATACCGTACACAAATAATAGGGTTTGATGAAACCATGAATAGTCAAAAAATAATCTCAAGTACAAGACAAGAGCTTAAAAATACTGAGGTAATGAATCTGAGTCTGCAAAATAATCCTAATAATTTGAATATTTAATCAGCTGCCCTATTAGTTTTTTTATTCATAGCAGCTTCACTACATGATAATCTAAAAGCCGTTTTCTAAGAACTCCCTCCACTTCAGTACAATTTTCAGTGGTGAGAATTATTGTTGCATTAGTGAGAGCACAGTTTTCTATTTATTCATGTATGTCTTTATTTTTCGTGACCTGAAAACAGTCAAATTTAATGATCTTAATCAATACGGTATCTGTCTTTAAAATCCCCAGTATGTATAACTCTGAATTACAAATAATCAGGGTCCTCCAATCCCCCAACAAATGCCAATAACATAACTTCCTGGCTTCAATGGTAGCTACAGCCCTGAGTGAGTGAGACAGAGAGCTGCTACAGAACCTGTGTTTATAGTCATCTCATAAACACCAGTGTTCATGATTTTGTTTTCATCATGTTGCAGTAAATCTTAAGATCCAGTTTAACGCCTCCCTGCTCTGCTCCTCCATCTGCTGGTGGTGTGATGGAGGAATTTGATCACATATACTGTATATTGTAATGACAGATACAGTTTATATTATTTCAAAAATAATATTTAAAACAGAAAGCATTTTAAATGCAGCATTTAATTCGAGATTTTCCTTGTGTGTCTTCCTTTTATAGATAAAATGGATGTCTCTTAAAAAAACACAGAATTTAATTTTGCAGGACAGATAAAGCTAATGACGTAAATACATTGATTTCCTCTTTGTGGGATCCAATCAGATTCTTTTGATGTTCAAAGGGGGAGCCAAACTTGCTTCTCATCACCAAACTGTCAAATATAATCTGTGAACTCACAACATGAAATGAACTGAGTCCTGTACGCTCAAGGGCACAGGCTCAAATCCAACCCCTCAAGGCTGTGACTGTATTGTTTACCTTTCTCCTCCTCTGTTGTGGCTTTTGCATTACCCTGACCCAGCTCGTAACCCAGCTCAGACTACATATAAGGAGCAAGCTGTGTTGAGGCAGCTCTCATCACTCGGACCTGTTGCTGGGTTTGTGCAGTTGTGGTGCAGGTTGTTTTAAATCTGCCTTCTTATGGATCTCATCTCTGCTTGTGAACGGGCGATGACTCCTGTGGGTTTGGATGACATGGTGGCAGACCTGGCCACTATGTCTCCAAACGGCACTGCAGTGGGATCACTGGGCATCTCCGTGGCAACCAGACTCCTAATCTTGCTTATCTGTGTGCTGCTGGCTGCCTGGAGCCACACAGACAAGAAAACGGTGCCAGGTAGGGTCAATAGTTTGAAGCTTTGCAGTTACTTTCTTTGTGCAGGTGGCAATACTGTCACTTAAGCTGAGATACGTCACTGGCATTTACCACAACAGGTCCGTCTTTCTATCTGGGTTTGGGGCCACTTCTGTCATATGTGAGGTTCATCTGGACTGGCATAGGCACAGCCAGCAACTACTACAACAACAAGTATGGAGACATTGTGAGAGTCTGGATCAATGGAGAGGAGACACTCGTACTCAGCAGGTTGGTCACCTCTGTTCATGCTGATGAATGAAGTCACCAGTCAATCCAGGTGTAAATTCATAATCTGATTTGTAATTTTGTTTTTCTGTCACACATTAGGGCATCAGCGGTGCACCACGTACTAAAAAATGGGAATTACACGTCACGTTTTGGGAGCAAGCAGGGACTCAGCTGCATTGGCATGAACGAGAGAGGCATCATATTCAACAACAACGTGGAGCTGTGGAAAAAGATTCGCACCTACTTCTCCAAAGGTAACATTTTAACCTCTGATTATTCTGGCAGACTTGATCCAGCTATTCAGGGATTTCAGATGTGATATATTTGACTTTCTGCATCAGCCCTGACAGGTCCGGGCTTGCAGCAGACAGTGGAGGTCAGTGTCTCCGCCACACAGACTCACCTGGACAACCTGGACGGTTTGGGTCATGTGGATGTCCTCAGTTTGCTGCGCTGCACCGTGGTCAACATCTCCAACAGACTCTTCCTGGATATACCTGTCAATGGTGAGTAGACATGCATTAATCTCTTAGTTTACAGTATCATGCATGTTGTTAATCAGATATCTGTTCAAGGGCGTAGGTTTTGTGCTCCTGATGCATTTGTTTGACCCTCTGTCCAGAAAAAGAACTGCTGCTGAAGATCCTTAAGTATTTTGACACATGGCAGACTGTGTTGATCAAACCTGACGTCTACTTCAAGTTTGACTGGATTCACCAGAGGCACAAGACAGCAGCGTGAGTCACTCCATCACTTTATTATTATTATTCATTCTCCTTCATACACAGGCCCACCTTTAGGTTTTCTGGGTGAGCTCTTCTTTTATAATCAAGTGTGATCTATCTGTCATCTCACAGCCAGGAGCTGCAAGACGCCATAGAAAGTCTTGTAGAGCAGAAGAGGAGAGACATGGAGCAGGCAGATAAGCTTGATAACATCAACTTCACTGCAGAGCTCATATTTGCACAGGTCAGTCGGAGAGTTTGAACCGCTGCCAGTACTTTTGGCAAACACTCAAAGTTCCTCAATTTCAAATAAAAGTCCCCTTTGTCCTTTTTTAAAAGCCCTTTCAGACTTCAAACCATATCTCAGAAATACTCTATTGATCAAATACACTTTTTTACTGCCAAGTAACACCAGTCAGCTTAATTACATTTGTGTGTGTCTGTGTGTGTGTGTTTTCAGAACCATGGCGAACTGTCTGCAGAGAACGTGAGGCAGTGCGTGTTGGAGATGGTGATCGCAGCACCAGACACCCTGTCCATCAGCCTCTTCTTCATGCTGCTGCTCCTCAAACAGAATCCAGATGTGGAGCTGCAGCTGCTGCAGGAGATAGACACCGTTGTAGGTAAGATGAAATGCAGTAGAGATTAAGAGCTAGAAGTAGTGAGTGTTTAAGTGTCATGACATCTCATTGCCACCATCTCGCTGCAGGTGAGAGACAGCTTCAGAATGGTGACCTTCAAAAGCTGCAGGTGCTGGAGAGCTTCATCAACGAATGCTTGCGCTTCCACCCTGTGGTGGACTTCACCATGCGTCGAGCCCTGTCTGATGACATCATAGATGGCTACAGGGTACCAAAGGGTACAAATATCATCCTGAACACCGGCCGCATGCACCGGACTGAGTTTTTCCTCAAAGCCAATGAATTCAGTCTGGAAAACTTTGAAAAAAATGTACGTAGATGTATAATTTTTTGCCAAATTGAGGTTATATCTGCAACTCTGGCACTCAAAAGTGTAAGAGAAAATAACTTAAAGCAAATAAATAAACTCTTGAAGACCATGAAAGCCTGTTTTCCCATTCAGCTCCTTACTTTGAGCAATAGGAACCGACATGAAGGCACAATTTTCTGCCAAAGTTAGAACAATATTGGATTTTGTACAGGAGATTTCACACTTATTTTTTTCTTTTTTCATCTTTGCTTTTCCTACTGGTTCGAAGTGGGCGGGGCTTAGCTGTACTCCGTACTCCTGTGCACCAATCAGGACTTAACATTTGAATCAGAATCTGATGATTGTTTGTTTATATTGCTACTGTCAATCAAATATGGTTTAAACCACACACACACACACACACACACACACACACACAGCCCTGATGACTTTTGAGTGCCAAGCTTTTATTAAATCATTACACTATTATGTTGTCAGGGGGTTTAACTGCCTCTTCCCTCTGTCCTCCTTCAGGCTCCTCGCCGTTACTTCCAGCCGTTCGGCTCGGGCCCTCGCTCCTGCGTTGGCAAGCACATCGCCATGGTGATGATGAAATCCATCCTGGTAACGTTGCTCTCCCAGTACTCTGTTTGCCCCCATGAGGGCTTGACCCTGGACTGCCTCCCACAGACCAACAACCTCTCCCAGCAGCCCGTTGAGCATCAGCAGGAGGCTGAACATCTCAGCATGAGATTCTTACCCAGACAGAGAGGAAGCTGGCAAACACTCTGAGACTCTGACATTCAGTCTAATACCTCCATTACTGCATTTATGTTATCTCACGGCTGTACAAAGCTACGTTTTATATTTTGGTTTGTATCAAAAATTGTTTTTTTTACTTGAACTTTTATGCATTATGTGAAGTGTAAGTTTAGATGTCCTAATACTGAAATAAATCTAAATTATTGTGCAAATATTGTGTGTTTTTGTCTTCTTTTTTTATTTTTACTCATTTATCCTAAATGTTATTATATATATTTAGGGTTAGTGGCATTTTGAAGCATTTTGCAAGGAAAAAAGTGACTCATATATCATAACATCATATTTTAAGTGTTGTTTATATTGTCAGCTGAATTTCCCCCTTGGAGATTAATAAATTATATTAAATTGAATTAAATAAATTAGTGTGTGAAAGAGTGCCATAGAAAATGTGTACTGTTATTATTATAACACAATTTTTTTTTATAAAATAAGATTCTAAAATAAAATAATATAAATAAATACAAAAAAAATAAATAAAATTGTTGTTGTACACAAAGATTTAAATAATAATAATAATAATAATGATAATAATAAATTCCAACCATGAACACCTCCTCAGATGACGGAGCAGGAATAATGTGGACATATTCGATAGAGTGGGGAAAAAATCTTTGTATTTGCAAATATTGGTCAGGAGAGGGCGCTACAACACACAACACAGTGATTTATCTGCAGCACAGCCTAAATAAAACAACCAATCTGTTCATTATGTTCAATTGCTGTGCCCCTGGGCAAACAAGGCAATAGATTTCACACAGATGTTTCAATTTGTTTTGCTTCCACTCTCTAAACACCAGGACCACTCAGCGGATTATCCTGCAGAGCTCTACTCAAAACATGTTTGTTTGATTGTGAGAATAGAAACAGAGATGGAGGCACTGAGGCAGAAAAAGTGAGAGAAAATATACATGTAGACAAGGTTTGCAGCAGTTCCTGCAGAGATGGCACCCCTCAGCTGTCTCTCCAGTGATGCAAGAGAGTGAAACATCTAAAATAAGAGTCTCGATCTCAATTTCACTGACGCACAGCCACCTGGGAGCTGCGTGTGCTGATTACAGTGAGATGAGGAGAGTATGTCAGGAGAAAAAACACACACACAAGTGCTTGGTAGGCTAATCAATATATGCAACAGACCATGTCATCACTCAGCAACAAGTTTATCCAATGTATGTGTTAACTGTAACAGTGTGTCTGTGTGTGTGCGCTGTATAGAGTATGCACTGAAACTGAAGCTTGGTCATATTTATGTTTTTGCTCTACCTGTGTGTATCACAGACTGTTTCTTGCAGGTGTCCTGGGACTTAGGGAATGAATCACTATATTCTCATTAACCTCAGTATTATTCTCATCCTCCATCAGGAAACAAATCATCTCAAGTACACTGCAGTAGCTCTGATTGCGCTTTGTGAGATGTATCTTGTAAATTTAGCAGGAAAACAATCATCACAACAGTCTCTGTGAAGCTCGATTCAACTGTTGAGAGTTAATTTAAAATTAGGTTACAAAAGATGGGTGTGAATAGAAGAACTTATCTTTCCATTACCCAAAAATCCTCATGATGGCACTTAGTCTGTCAGTCTATTTTGGCTAATCAAATTAAATTGAATCATTACTCTGTAGAGGATGGCTGCGGTCTAATAGTCACAAATAAAGTGTGTCCTGTTTTAAACTTTTCCTTGACCTCGATGGAAAACGTCATGAGGTACAAAAAAAAAAAGATGTGAAGGAGAATTCATAAGGACTTTGGAAAAGACAACCGCAGTGTTAAGAGAATCCGAATGCACTTATACTGGGCTCTATAGTTATGAGATGGCGGTAGTTATCGACGTGGGCCTGTCATGGTGAAACTACAATGTTCCAAAGATGAACAACTAAAAGCAAATCTGAGATACTTCACCCAGTGCGTTCTTACAGTTTTGTATTATGCAGCTGATATGTAAACGTGGATAATTCAGTGGAAAATATTATTTAATTACCAAGGTTGGAATTGAAATTTAAAAAATGAACACACCTATCTGTCATGAAAGTGAAACAAATGGTTGTTGTATAGAGAATGATTATGCTCATCCTCCAACTGTATCTATTAAATCAAAATCAAATCAAGTTTAATTATGTAGAACATTTAAAAGCAGCCGTAGTTGACCAAGGTGCTGTGCAAAATAAAAGAACTTTCTATGTGTAAAAAAAGATTATAAAATACTAAAATATCAAAACCACTACAGACAACCAAATGCCATTGAAAACATGTACATTTTAATATTTGTCTTATAAGTGTCAATGGAGGGGGAGCATTCGATTGGTAGTGGAAGGCTATTCCAGTACTTTGGAGCAGCTACCACAAAGGCACTATCTCCCTTACCCACCAGCCTCAAACGTGGGACAGTTAAAAGACAGTGTTCGGAGGATCTAAGAGGTCAGGAGTTGGAGTAAGGGCAGAGAAGTTCAGCAATATGCTTTAACGACATGAATCTTAATTAAACTGCATGGAAATGATTGCTAAATTTATGCAAGACAGGCATGTTGTTTCTTCATCATTTTAACTGTTACTGTTGCAAGGAGATGTGGAATGGCATTATCAATCAATGGTCCAGTGTATCCTATGCTGAAGGAGATAAGGAAGACATCACTGCAGCATCTTTCCTCAGCATGTAGAGTGTGAAAATCTCTGGATTACAGGAAACTACAGGTAAGCTGACCAGGACACTCACACTGCAGCGTTGTTGTTGGATAAAAACGCCAAGCAGGGACAGGCAAACAGGAACCAAGGACGCAGAGGCAGGTCTCGTGGTCAGGGACAGAAGACCGAGGCTTTACTGGGAATCAGATGAAGCAGGCAAGTTAGAGGCAGAGTCAGCAATGGGAGATCAGTACGGAATAAAGTTGCAAGAGTGGTGCAGAACAATCTGGAAACAAGTGACTGAGAAGCTGGGGTACGAACTGGTAATGAGGAGGAATAGGCGATTGATTGGCAGGTAGGCATGGCGGAGAGGCGGGATGAGTTGAAAATTACTGACTGAGGGCTGAGTGGCTGTGTATGCAGAAAAGAGCCGGTAATCAGAAATCCAAAACTGTGACAATTTTACCTAGTTTATGGGTTCATGCTTGCCTTAGTGTCACCAGTGTGAGCTTTGACATCATGAGAAAATGCTACCAAAGGCTTCAAAAGTTGTTGCAGCTCTTGGTTGTACACCTCTGAATTCTTGTAACAAGGTGCATGCTGCCCTTTTCAGTTCAACATGGACGTCTTGGAAGAATGGCCATCATGACATCTCTATGACTCCTCCTTACTGAGACACCACAGGGACAGTCCAATGGCCTTAAATTCTTGGAAAGAAATAGTTCACCACACTGGGGAAAGAAGAGGCTGTTTGCCGCAGGGTGTGGAAAAACATGAAAGATTGCTGTAGAAACTAAAAAAGCAGTCTCACGGAAAGAGTGGTGACTTGGGGGGAAACAAAACAGACTTGATTTGGGGTTAAAAAACAGAAATAATCTAAAGTACACAAATGCAATGGTAAGCATTACATCTGTTTACTGTTGTCAGACATTTGTTAACATTCTTCCTGTAGTGCTCTTTGACCTCTTGTTTACTCACTGAATATTTTGTTTGTACGCTGCCTGTGCATGCCATCTATGATGCCATGATGTCTTATGCGAGTATAAACGCTTCAGGAACCTTCCTAAGCAAACAGGTGGATCAACAGAGATGGTGATTAAAGGTTTAAATTAATTGATAAAACATGTATTTGTAACATACTTAATAAGGCCCAGGTTAAATCCAGCTAAACTTGATAATAGTCCCATAGTGTGTGCCCTCTTTCTATTTTTTTGTGTGATGCTGTTGAGATGCTTTAAATTCTGGTTATATTCAGTTTGAGGGAGCGACAGTGCCACCTACTGTCAAAACTCAGTATCTGCTTGAAGAAGTGAACAGCAGGGGATTGTGGGTAGAGGAGCTACAGAGGATTTAAATTAGGTAACTAGCTTGTTGATGTTTGTGGACAAATATAAAGTTAACTTACCCAAAAAGCACAGAGAAGTTGAGCTGGCTTTATCTGTTTGCTGTTTGTCATTAAGTTCGCCATGTTTTTATTAAATTCATATTCGTTTTTATTATTTTTGCTGCCAGTAGGCTAAACATTGTCTGTTTTGCTGTTAGCTAACATTAGCATGATGCCGTCTCTCCAGATAGCGCATCCGGTTGTCCACATGAGGTCACTTAAGAGGTGGGTCAGGGGCAGTTTATCAGTGTAAAAGTAGATAGAAAGATAGACAGACAGACAGACAGACAGACCTGATAGATACTGATGGTGATTGAAAATGACAGTATTAGTATTAGGCCCTCACCCAAGGAAGTGATAATTAGGGCATCTTTTCACCCTGAAGCTAGTACACTGTAGTGACAGATGTTAAAACTGACACTTTAAAACTTAAATTGATACAGTCAGTATGTGATCTGTGCATGACATCTTCTGCTCTAATGAACCACTTGGAGCTGGTAACAGCCACGTTTATTCATCTCATGGAAAACTCTTTGTAAGTCTGGGACAAAAAGGATGTGGGATTTATAGTTGTGCGGCAGACCCTACACATGTCGCCTACGCTGTTGTGAGCATTTACGTGCAGTGGTGTCTCTGTGTCACTCTGCAGTTACACCCCCAAAACACTAGTCGGTGCTGGAGGTTTCTGTGAAGTGCTGTAAAGTTCATTTGATTCAAAACACACATTAAACACACATTAATATGGCTTAATAGAGACAATTTCAAACACAAGTACAGAAATCAGCTTCACTATAACTCGCAGCATTCACAGACAAACACTTTTCCCCACAAATACAACATGCTAACGTCATTAGCACAAGCCTATGGCATTTTACTTTGTATAAATTAGCCTAGCAGCTAGCGAACATTTCCAGGGACAAAAGCAACATATAAAAAAGGTAATGGCACACAGTTTGGCTCCATTACAACTCACAACATTCACTGACAAAAGAACTGTCATACTAAACACGTTTTCCAAATGAGTATAACATGCTAACGTTATTAGCTCAAGCCTATGGCAATTTACATTGTATAAATTAGCCTAGCGAAGAGCTCCTCTACTCATATGAAGCCAGGATAAATTACACACAAGACTTAAAATGCTATTTCTATGGAGACTTTATTGTTTTCACAATTTATTGTTTCTTATCTGGGAAATAAAAGTAAACAAAAAGCTTTGTTTCCACTGTGGGAAATAGAGTGCCGAAGTCACGCCCCTTCCGGTGAAGCTCATGGGACCTTAGATCGGAAAAAATATGAATGGCAGTGAATGAGGAGAGAAGTATTATCTTTTGGTCCCGTTTGAGTTGTGACATGAAATCCAGATATGTCGTTAATGAATTTAAAACATACATTTTAAGGTCAAGAAAGTCATACTTTGTGGTAAAACTGTTGAGATATAAGCTTTTGAAAAAAAAACATAATTAGAAAAACTACACAGGAGGCGGTCACGTATGTGACGTCATAGCTTTTGCTCGCTTCCTGCAGCTTGGAGTGACTGCAATCTGGCACAAAACACACAGACATCTTCAATCATAAATCAATTAATCATAAAACAGTGGAATTTCAGCGGGGAGGCCAAGCTGCAGGAAGCGAGCAAAAGCTATGATGTCACATACGCGACCTCCTCCTGTGTACTCTTGAGTCTTTCTAATTAAAAAGCTTATATGTCAACAGTTTTACCACAAAGTATGACTTTCTTGACCTTAAAATTTATGTTTTAAATTCATTAACAACATATTTAGATTTCATGTCGCAACTCAAACAGGAACAGAAGATAATATTGCTCTACCCATTCACTGCCATACATATTTTTTCCGATCTAAGGTCCCATGAGCTCTACTGGAAGGGGCGTGACTTCGGCACTCTATGATTTCAGCTTACAAAACTAGACAGGAAGTCTGCGCTGGAACTTGCAGTTACAATTCTGGGGAGGTGTACGTCAGGCTTTGGCATAGGTTATTGCGCAGGCTCTATGTCGATGTGGACGGTGTAGCTACGGCGTCGGTTCAACACAGAAGTATAATTACCACTGAATTTTGTAACGTTACCTTTGTTTGTTTTTTTTAATGATATTTTTTTAGGGCTTTTTAGCCTTTAATGTATAGGACAGACAAGCGTGAAGGGGGGGGGAGTCGAACCCGGGCTTTAACAACGTTACCTTTGTTAAATTTTGCTGTTGTTCCTGGATTCATATGAGAAGACGACATGTTCACTAGCTGCTAGGCTAATTTATACAATGTAAAATGCCATAGGCTTGTGCTAACACCATTAGCATGTTGTATTTGTGGGGAAAATGTGTCCAGATAAAGAGTGCTTTGTCTGTGAATGCTATTATAGTGAAGTCAATTTGTGTACTTGTGTTTAAAATTGTCTCTATTAAGCCATGTTTAATGTGTGTTTAATGTGTGTTTTGAATCAATTAAACTTTACAGCACTTAACAGAAACCCCGCCCCCGACTAGTGGTTTGGAGGTGTAACTGCAGAGTGACACAGACACACCAATGCACAAATATGAATGCTCACAACGACATACGTGACGTGTGCGTAGGCTACGGCGAAGGGTCTGCCGCACAAGTATACACCCTGCTTAAAGAGTCTACAGCCATGCTATTGCTCTAAGCTAAATGCTAATTTCAGCATGCTAACATGTTCCTAATGACAATGCTAACATGCTGATGATTACCAGGTACACTGTTTACCATGTTCACTATCCTAGTTGAGCGTGTTAGCATGCCAACATTGACTAATAATAAGCACTTAACACAAAAGTTGAGTTTGGAGAGAATGTCATTAGTTTTGTAGGTCATAAACGTGCTTCTGGACAAAATATAACATTTCCCTGATGAAAAGGGGTCCATGTCATTGGTCTGTCAGCCCATTGGTCCGACATCCCATTATTCCGACTGTCCGTGGTGCTGAACGGCTCCCAGCAGGCGTATTTCTACCTTGATGGTGCACCGCGACCGGCTCTGGGTCAGCTGGGAAAGGCTTGAGGCGAAGCAGGCTCACGGCTTATGTGTTTGTCACTTTCTTTTTCATTTTAACCCACACCATGATCTTTTCCTGACCCTAACCAAGTGGTTTTTGTGCCTAAACCTAACCAGACCTTAACCACAGGGGATCATGATGATTTCTGAATGGGCTTCGGAACAATGGGTTTAATATGGTCGAACAATGGGATGTTGGACCAATGGGGTGTCAGACCAATGGGCAGTTCCCGATGAAAACTCAACCACAGTTATTACAATCAATCCTTAGAGCAGCCATGTCGTTTGCTTCAGGCATTACTACTGGATTTTATGCTGTGTCACATTGGAAAACATCCAATAGTTGTTGAGACATTTCACTGAAGTCCAAACATTTCTTTACAGTAGATTTATTCAATCATAACTTTTTGGCTGTCAAAATTCAAGCAGTTTCAGCAACATAGTGGAGAAACTGTGGAGAGCTCCAGTATACAGAGTACATAGCCTACTGAGCTAATGTGATTCCTCAGGCTCCAAACTGTGGGATACCAGGCATCTGCTAAATAGATCTGTGGTAGCTTTCACTTAACGTCTACTACTGGGGGGACTGTCTGAGTGTGTACAAATGTGTGCGTGTGTGTGTGTGTGTGTGTGTGAGAGAGAGTGAGTTTAGGAAATATTTTAAAAAGGGAATTGAATAATACTTGTGGTTTCAAACTGTGTCAGCCTTGCCTGCTTCTGGCAGAAAGATCGTCCGTTTGTCTGTCACAGCAATTGCAGTTTCATCATGTCTTTTAAAGTGAGAGTTTTCACACTTGGAAACACTTAATGCTATTTTAAGGTAGGGCACCTTAAAGATGCACATGCAACATGAATAACCGAAATCTAGAGAGAGAGCTGAATTACTCAGACCAGCGAGGGGGCATTACTTTCAGGGTATCATAACAGCTTGCCTTGCAGAATCTGAGGCACTTCTTTTAAATATTCAGTCTGTTCTTCCTCTTAAGGAAGTCCACGGTTCTTCATTTGTGGTTTTTACTCATCACGTGATGTATACTTTCCGTCTCGTTCCATTTATTTCTATTGCTCCATGACAGATTTATAGAGGCAGGATGCCAGACAGCTTTTAAAATAACTCAGACGTAAGAGCCTCGCAGCAAAAAGTTTAGACTGTCCTGCCTCGTGCTCTGATTGACAATCTGATTGATTATGTGCTGTTTACCGCCTGCAACACACAGTCACACATTATGTGTGCTAAAATTCTCAAATGCCAGTGGCCATATTGTCTCTCTGTTTTAGTCCCCTGCTGGATTACTGCTTCATTAAAAGAGAGCCTTGGTTGCCATGGAAACATCTACCAGAAAGGGTAAACTGGCAATGTACTCATCTTTCTACATTGTCGGCACATTGTCATTGCGAATCGTACCTCCTACAGTTACTGTTTTCCATGCTGTGTGACATTTGCTTGTTTAAATATTCCTCAGAAAGTGTGCTTATGTGAACTGCATCACTGCTTCTACAGCAACAATCATAATAATACCAATTGAATCATAATAATTGAAACAGTGGTGAATCTCTCTCATTAGGCCGGGCCGTCTGAAGAAGCCCAGACCGAGGAGCTCTCTGCCAGTAAAGGCACTAGATCACAGGGAAACTCTCACTTCATGGCCTTTTCATGCAGCCCGCTTTGCAAAGTCAGCTCATTTGTTTTTCATTGAACATCAGAGGAGAGCGGTGGCGCTCATCATTAGAGGAAGCTCCTCTGCTTCTTCTTCTTCTTCTTTTAGCCTTCCTTTTCTGCCCACTTTCAACATAAGCCAGCCGGGAGGTTTGGGTTTGAGGCTGCAATGTTTGGTGCAGCTGCTAGTCTTTACATCCATGCTGTTGTTTGTCTTCTGTTTCTGCCCATCCATTTGTCTGTCAGCGCCTGGCGGTTTGGGTTTGACTGGGAAAGTTATGGAATCAGAAACATTCCCATAATGTCCATTACAAAACCCTTCACCCAGCTCATTATCAGCAGTGGAAAGTAACTAAGTACAAGTTTGATTTGAAGGCACTTGTACTGTATTTACATTTTCTACCACTAAATTATATCTATAACTAACTTAATTGTATTGTATTGTATTGTATTTGTATTCGTACTCAGAATAGGTGGGGGTTAAATATAAGGTGGGTGTGGCTTAAGGTGGAAGAGTGATGTCTTCTGTTAGGCTGATCCGGCAGGATGTACGGGAGATTGGGCAGAGGGAGATTCAGTGCGGGGCTTCCGTCTCAGGCGTTTTTCCGCCTGAGCTGATTGTGGGAGAGGTATGCACCAGATTGAATAAGAAGAGGTGAGGGATGAAGGGAAGCGAGAATGAAGGAATGTTGGTTGGGAAGATAATGGATGAAGAGAAGGGAAAAGGAGGGTGGGTTGAGAAGCTTGTATGTGACAAATATACTAAATAAAATAAGAAAAAACACATGTGCTCTTTGAACACAGGTGTATTCTGAGGTTGCAAGTTAAATCTCTTGCAAGGGCTTGTTCTCTGCGTGGTTGGGAGTGGGCCCTTCAACCACTCTCTCTACAGGTGCTGCTACTGGTGCCTCTAAATTGTAATTTGTGATGTGATTGTAAGTTTGAGTGGTCGTTTGTACAGGATATAAGTATCAGCCCTGTGACAGTGTGCACCCAGCCTCCAGCCCAGTTTAAGCTGGGATAGGCTCCTGCCTCTTGCCCTGAAAAAGATGGATGGATTAATACACCATGACCAGCTACATTAAAATGCAACAATCAAGTAATCAGTTGTATAGATCACATTACAACACTCTGAAATGGGCTATTCTGCATAATTACTACTTTTGATTTGATAATACTCATGTGCCTATACTTAAAGTATGCAGGAAGTATCATGCACAACTTCCACTTAGTATTTCAGCATTGTAGAACAGGATATCTGCTTTTACCAGTGGTCATTGTCTCATATTAGTGTAGTGTGGTTTGTTTGTCCTATCACGCAGAGGCACAGTAGGTTTGACAGTGGCTTGTAGTTACACAAGCAAAAGAACTTGCAAACTAACTGGCCGCACATCACAAGGGCACATTTATGAGATGCTGATGCTGGTTATTATGTCAGAAACTGAATTACTGCGGCTCGGCCAAAACCCAAGAGTTCATATGCATGTCCAGAGGGACTGAACTGTGCTCAAGAATAATATTCTGACTCAATTTCATATTTGAGTTCTTGTAACTTTTGATTAAAAGAAAATATAAGTACTCCTCCACACAAACCGAGATACTGTAACTCACTTTTATGCCTCTCTGTTTCAGGGACACAGCACTAACACTAGGATCTGTGTAGCTCAGCTTGTTGAGATTACTGGCACATCTTTTTTGTCACTGCAATATTGCAGAGGAGAACACACATGCGCATACACGCAAATGCGCACAGTGACAAAGATAAGAGAGCCTTGGGCAGTGGGCAGACATGCTAAAGCCATCTGGTGCCCAGTGTTCATGCTGAGCAACAGTCAGCTCCACACCTGGGAGATGGTGTCGCCTGCAACTGTTGTCGGACCACCGACTGCACACCCACCTGCCCCCACACTTCTGAATCTGAGCTTTATGTTGCCTCACAGATTGCAGACAGACGCTGATTTATTTCATACACCTGCATTATACAGTATTTGTCAGAGTGCCTCTATTTGTTTCTGTTTTCAGCCGTGGGAGAGAGTTTCTGCCGTGAGAGTTACAGTGAAAGTTATAACCTTTACTAAACAATGCCTTGCTGCTTTAATAGGATGGAGAAACTATTGTATCTTCTTCTACAATAAACGTCTCTCTGCGTGGTTGTTGAATGTGTAGAATGGTGAGTCAACAGAGAATCTATTGTTGTTTGATTCTCACGCCAAAACCTGACATTGATTACTAAAAATCAAACGCAGCTGTGCTGGAAATACCTAAAGACACTGCATGTGCTCTTTATTGTATGTTTGTTTTCTTCCTGTGGAGTAGTGTTTCTGGCCAACCTATTAATGTTAGTCCAATATTTCCTGTCATTTTAGTTAGTCTCCGCCAACCCCTGAGAGAAATATCTGATTCTTCAGCTGCTAAATGCTCCACAGCTAGTCTCATACTTTCCCTGTCTGCTGCTTGGTGCATCCAGTTAGCATAGTCTGGGTTTATCAGAGATTTTTCTTTTAAAACTGTTATCTATCTAAACTAATGTTATCTATTTTATATAACTTTTATTAAAGTTCACCAACGTTTCATGATTGGGCTGCAACACAGCCTGTTCTCATTTTCAGGGAGTCAAAATATGTTGCTTGGGCAGTGTCACCAGGTCACTATAATGACACTTGGGGCACCTTTTAGCATCTGTATGTGACGCACCAGGCTTTGGAGACTGCCCATTGTTCACGACCAAAATTTGTTTGATTGAAAGCTCATTCAACGATGATCTGTTATTCCAAAAACAAACTCAATGCTCTGAAGTCCTGTTTCTCTGAAAATACACACTCCCTGTGGGTAGACAATTGATCGCCAGAAAAAAAAACATTTGCATTGCATTGCATTACATTTGTCAGAATAAGTTTAGGCACAAAAAGCATGTGGTTATGTATGGGAAAAGATCAAATTTTGGCTTAAAACATGCACATTTAGGCTAGTGCCATAAAAGTCTGGAGCTGGAAAGCTGGAAAAGCAGGGACAGGTCGGTGGAAACCTCTGGGTTCCGAGCCTAAAACACGGCTGGGAAACACAGCAAAGAGTTGGTAAAAGTACCTAGGGTTGGTGGCTCAGTTGCCGCTTGGAAGCTGAAATTAAGTGCAGGCAGTGTGTATTTTCTAAGGCAGGGGACTTTGGAGCGATGGTTTGGGGCAATGGGCTGTTTGGACAAATGGCCGAATCTTATGGGATGCAAACATCGCTCTCCCAGGTGAAAGCTGTTTGTTGGACCCATCCACCACCCCTCCCGCACCCGCTACTTGTACCGTTGCATTTCCCAATGAACCATTAAATTATAACGGCAACTGGCCGCTTATCATGTTGACGCCTTTTCTCAATGGTTTCTGACGCGGCAAGTCGCTGCCCAAGCGCTGGATTTCAACAACTTCAGAATGAGACCAGGCTCATTTTGCTGCCTAAACATGGGATCGACTCATGAGGCTTACAGCTGACCCCCTCTGCGTCAAGCTACAGTGCAAACAGCTGCTCCTGGTGTCATTATAATCACACTGGGGGCTTCTGCCCAAGCATGATAATATGACGAGTGGGGATGAAATCACATTGTCTGACAGTTGTCTTCCATTCTCAAGACTTAAATCTTCCAGGTGACAGATAAGTTACCAGTCTCATATAATTATTCATGGTGTAGACTATATTGCAGCAGCAAGTGTTTTGAAAACTCTCTTTAGTGGGGCACCCAAGGACACTGAGCTGGCATTCATGAGCTTAGTGATCGGAAGATCAACAACAAACTGATGTTAAATTACCGATCTTAATATAGAGTATACTTTGGATTCATTGGTGATGGTGAGGTAATATGAGTAAGGGTGGATGTTTCTTCTTAATCACATCCAATAAAACTCAACAACTGTTTTCCTACGACCCAAAACATTTCGGATCCATCCAGTGATTACTGTAGAAAGTGAAACAGTGACCTGGCCTGACTTCATGTGACCGCCACAAATAATAAGTGACTGATTTTATAACAGCCAGTAACAAGGGGTCATGGGATTTTTACTGCTGGAGATGAATTTCAAGTCGCCATGAATGAGTCTCTCCCATTGCTCTGCTAAAACACAGGCAGCACTCTTACCCAGAGACAGAGAGAGGGAGGGAGAGAGGAAGAGAGAGAGAGGAAGAGACGGCACTTACAGCATACAGAAAGAGGTAGAGAAAGAGTTTGAGTGGAGAAAGCGTGAAGAGGCTGAGTGTGACAGCACCGAATGAGAGGAGGAGGAGGAGGAGGAGGAGGAGGAGGGACCAAGTGGCGGGGACAAGGGAGGGAGAAACCGAGAGGGGGACGGACTGGGAGTGAGCGAGGGGAGGGAGCATCAGACACAGGGAAAGTAGATGAGAGAGAGAAGGGAAGAGGGAAACTGAGGGAGTCAGAAGAAGAGAGGAGAGCAAAGGGAAAAAGAGAGCAAAAAAGAAAAAGGAGGACAGCTCAGCAAATCAGCCCAGTAGCATTCCTCTCACAGCTGCAGTGATCCAGCTTGGGAGGGGAAGTTTAGCTCACAAGGAGAAGAGAAAACAAAATACAAGAAATTGCATTTTTAGTTTCTTTTCCTCTGGCTGAAGAAATCAGAAGACTCCCTGGAGAGGAAAGGGAACAAGAAAAAAGAGGAATCAGAGAGCTTCTGCAGCCTCCGAGTGTCCTGCAGGGGAAGATGGATTCAGACTCTGGAGAGCAGAGTGACGGAGACCTGTCTCCAGGTAAGCCTCATTATGATCATTACAGCAGCTACAGCAACAGTTACTGACATGTTGTGGTAACTCTAAGTACACACATTCAGTATTTTAGTTCATAACGAGGGTCAGTGAGTTCATCCTTGCCTGTTTTTCAGAGCTTTTACCAGGTACTGGACCCTTAACATACACACATTTTGTCACCAGGGCTGTACCTTCATCACAGTGCAGCCACCCTCTCACTGATCAGCAGATTGCTTACACATCTAAATACTTCTTTAATGACCCCCAAAATCAAGACGGACACAACTTTAAAGAGTCATTTTGTCCAGTATCTGTAGCTCATTGGTGAGATATATCAAAGGCGAGCTGCTGTGATGCATGTACGCTCTGATGCTGGTGACTGGCAGAGCCTCATTGAGTGTGCGGATGAAAGCCGGCTCAGTCACCACCAGGAACAGGCAAGCTCCAACACGTGCAGCCAGTTTGTTCATCAACACATCCAGCTATGCACAGAGCACAGCCTCCCCAAACACCTCCTCTTCTTCTCTGGTCCATGTAACACTCAAGGAGAATGAAAAAGTTAAGATGTACTAGAAGTTGTTTTATGTTGTCAGAGTACAGGGAAGCAAAGCAAAGATTTATTTATCCGTGAAGTTTAGTGTCTGTCATTGGATATTACCCAGCATTCCAGGCGAGTGGGCGATTTATTGAACTGTGATCCAGCAGAGAATTCAAGCCAGGAGATGAAACAGCCTTCTGGGAGATAAGTTGGAGTTCAAAGATCGTGAATCAAATGTGTCTCCAGGAGGTTTTTATAACGTGGCGCAGCATACTGGAACAGTCAAGTACCTTTTCCTCTTGGCTGTTTTACATATTCCCTGTAAAGCTGCAGATTGATGCTTAAAACGACTTAATGTTCTGTTAGAGAGCTGTGGGTTCCCCTAAAATTATTTTCCATGAGACATATGTATGGACTGTACCAGGGTAATATTAGCAGGTCTGCTACAGGCATCAAATAATGGGCATATAAGCTATGAAGTATGTTGCTCCTCTTAGTGGCAGTGTAATAATCAGAATCAGAAACTGCTTATTGATAAGTAGGTTTGCAAAGACAAGGACTTGGTGATGTAGCTCATCACAAAAAGCATGCAAAAAGCATGATATGAAATTAAAATAAAATGGCATCTGAAAAAAATATAAGAATATGTTAAACTATGTCTGTAATTACAGTTTTGGTTTTAAAGCGTAAATGTCCAAATTATGGCCTGGGGAATGAAAAATGTACTGTATCAGTGCAGTGTTGATGATGGTGTAGCTGTTTGCCTCTTCATTTAACGGTGTAGAGCTTTATATGTTAATGATGCTCTGTTGAACTCTGACCATCTGTCTGTCCATCTGGCTCATTGTCTGTCTGTCTGCTGGTCCATTTACAAAGACACAGAGGAACCTCAATAAATACATCACCCAAAAAATGATCATTTGCATATTAATCACTCACCATGATAGTTTAATTGGTGAAGAAAATTTTGTTTGTCTGGCATGCCTCCACCGTGAACGAAGAATCCAAAAACTGAGAAAATTCTTGATTTATTGGAGTCATAGGGGTCCGAGTTTAACGACACCAAAACCGTGTCAAAACATCCGTTTACAAGCTTTCACACAACTTGTGCAGTATAATCCATGCCTCACTTATCTAGTGTTATGCTCGGTACTTGCCAAACATGCATTTTTGCTAAAACCTTGGTATTTATGAGTAGCGCACATGAGCAAGCGCATGTGTTTGAACTCTGATTGTGTATTTCATTGAGCAGAGTTAAACACAAGCACTCGCCTTGGTGCGCTACTCATCCATGTGTGACACTGTTTATTCAGAAGGGTTTCAGATGATAAGGTTTCAGTGTAAATACATGTGTTTGAGAGGTACTGAGCTTACGACTGGATAAATGAGACTTTGATTGTACTGCGCGAGTTGTGTGAGAGTTTGATATACCTTGCTGTTTTTGAACACGGCCCCCATTTACTACAAATTCATCAAGAACTTTCTCCGCTTTTGGATTATTCGTTCACCTTGTTTTCTTTACGAATTCAACGTAACATGGGGTGAGTCATTAATATGCAAATGATCATTTGTAGGTGAAGTATTCCTTTAATATGAGAGCCAGAAAGTTTTCGCTACATCATCAATAGGTGATGACATATCTGTATCATCTGCTGATTTTAAGCCGACTGTTCAAGGTTAAAACATCAGCCAGGACTCTCGTATGAGATGAAGGCTTTTGACATTTCACTTTCATGTGAAGTGATGTACACTGTTCTCCACAGACTGAGCCAGAGGTAAATCATGGAAACATTTTTCATTTGTCTAGAGATGCTGTGATCTGTCAAAGCTTCCAGCAATGTACAGTAGAATAGATTTTATAAGATTTACTCTTGTCTCCTTTGGCATTAAAACAATGTTACACATGTTGAAAAGGAGGGTTGAGAGCAGAAGCAGAATGACATTTCTCCCAGTTGAGAGAAAGTGAGTGCCTGAGTCATACTCAAAATGCATCATGCTTTGTGGCTGTGCTGCAGTTTCTACTCTTCAGTCTACTGTTAGTGGAAAAAAAACCTGGTGCGGCTCGTTTTATAAGGTCAAATGTCCCAACAAAACCTGAGCAAATGTATTTTGAAAACAGGCGTATGTTGAAAGCATTGCTGTACACAAACATGACCCTCCTGCATGTGTGGATGAGGGATGCTTGATTGATCTGTGCTTTTAATATGTATTCTGGGACTAAACCTAAGCAGTGTAAATATTGATGTGTTTAGTTTCAGGTAGCTTTGACCCTCCAGCCTTCTCCTCTGCCCTTGAGCTGTTGGTGGCTGTTGTTACAGAGAACAATTGACTTCTTAAAGTCCTCTATTCCCTTAAATTTACCCTCGGATACTGTCTCTATTAGCAATTAGTGATGTTTGGTACATTCCTGGGCAACACTTGCGGTTGAGCCAACTTTCCCTCAACCTATCTTGTATTTTTCTTCAGCTCTACATTTCCCACAATGCCCCAGAGAAGTTCCCTGACCTTGGTTCATTTAGCCGCAGCTTATGCTGCCTCCAAGTGAAACTTGTGAGGTTGTGTTTTCAACATGGGAAGTCAAAAAAACACATTATGGTTGCCATCAGAGTGGTTTAAGTCTTGAGAACATTGCTGCAAGTAACTGAAATAGACAGATTCTTCTTTAAAGGGACAGTTCACTCCAGAATCAAAAAGTACATATGTTTCCTCTTACTTGTCATGCTTCGTATCACTTTAGATTGTTCAGGTGTGAGTTGTGTTGGAGATATCGGCCGTAGAGATTTCTACCGTCTCTTGAATACAATGGAACTAGATGGCACTCAACAGCAATGTCTCTTCCTGGAAATCATGACCCGGTTATTCAAGATAATCCACAGACCTTGTTGTGAACTGTTTTATGTAGGAACTATTTTCTTTCTGCTGAACTAATCGTATCACCACACAGAAGGAAGTGTGCATCTACACATGGTCAAGAATCTTAATGCTTGTAACAGTGCAAGATGTGGAGACAAAATAGTTCCTACATAAAACTGCTCACAACAAGGTCTGAAGATTATCTTATATCTTGAGACATAATTTCAGGAGAGAGACACTGCTGTTGAGGTTTTTTAAGAATATATATTGTTGTTAGTATGTGAATATGTGAATACTAAAGCGATCTATGTAAAAATAATATTTCTTTGAGCACCACATACCCAGTGCCATCTCGTGCTATCATATTCGAGAGAAGGCTGACATCTATATGGCCGATATCTCCAACACTCTGCAACTCACACCAAAACAATCTAGACTGATAAGTAGCACTACAGGTAAGAGGAAAAATATGTATTTTTAATCTCAAGTTGAACTGTCCCTTTAAACACCTTAGGGGGAAACTGCTTTGGTCGACCATGCATGCACATTAAAACAGGAAATAATGGTAAGTGATTTTGTGTGATTCGCAACAAACAACAAATATAAATTTGACTTTTTCAAGTTACCTCAATGAACTTTAAACTAGATAAAACAATAACACCAAGTGTGTTCCAGAAAAAAAGGCAGCTGATGTTAAACAGGTTCTGTTATTGGAAAATATTTCATTTCCTCTTCCTGGTGGATTTCTATCAGGTGGTATGTAGATTACTGGACAAAATAAATGGTTTACAACAGCTAGCATGTGAGAGTCACGATTTGGACTCTGGAGTGAGGCTCAACAGAAAGAGCAATCATTTCTTTTCTTCATTGTGTTTTTCTGTGTCGGCTCTACCGTTCTCTGTACCTTTTATTGAAGCACAAAGATCAGACATTACACACTGAGCTCAGCTGTAACTACTGCGAAAAAAATACCCTTTAGACCTTACAAAAACACACATGCACACACACACACACACACAAATACACACACAAAGGCTCACATTTTTTCCCATAATCATCCAGTCATGCAATAAGCATGCCACTGACCATCCCAATACCCACAAACTGATTCATCCAGCAGTCCTGTCCTTCCTTCCTGTGGTAGAGTGGAGATGAGATGACCACACCTTACTATGAGTCAAAGCGGCGCTGGCTGTCAACACACCTGCTCCACTGGAGGACCGTTGTCCGTCTTACAATAGCTGCACAAAGGAGACATTTGCATTTCACTAGACAATGATCCTTCTGCGTTCTGCTTTGAATAATGTTTTAGTTGTTACATTATCATGATGGTGAATAATCCGCCCACGGTCTACTTTTGGCTGATTCATCATGGCGATGATGCGACTCACTATAACACCATAACCCAATCTATCGTCCTCACAGCTATTTCCAGCCATTTGTATTTACTTCAAATTTTCTATGGAAAGCAGACTTGTTGAAAAGAGAAGCTGTTTGGCTGTTGTAATAACAGCTGTGGGATGCATAAGGGCATGAGGGCTGTTGCTGTGGTTCTATTATAAGCAAAAAAGAGCTGCAGATGTTTGATGACAAAACTGAAATTTAGTCTTCGGCCAGGTGATCGTTTCAAGTATTCACACTTTCACATACTAACAAACTCTACAGCTCTATTGCCCACGTTAATTGCCACTAATCCACACTTCCACAAACACTTCAAAGATCTTAGAAAAAAAATAAAACACCGCCGCTGCTGCATTAGAGCAAGCCAGGAGCACCCAGCAATCAGAGGAGAGCTTCTGCCTCATGATTGCTATGTTGGCAGACTGGCCACATGCTTTACACATGAGAGACAGGCAGAGTGGGCCAGCCCGGCATACACTGTAACACTCCCATCCACACACACACGCTGAAAAAATGCCCGCACTCTTCTTGCTCATTCCCCTGGTCTCCTAACACATGCATCCCGGATTTTTTCCCCCATGCCTTTAATCTGGCCCACAGATGGAGAGTGCTTACTACACCCCAGCCCTCTACACAAACACACACACACACACATACACACACACACACACACTTGAGACACCAGGAGCTGGTTCTGGAAAATTGTAACATGAACTGAGAAAAAAAAAAAACAGGAGTGAAGTCGTAAGTGGAAAAGACGACTCAGGAGAAAGTTTTTTTTCCTCTAGCAGCAGCGAAAGACAAACCCTAAAGCTCCCAGGTCCCTGACCCCGGTGTGTGAGTGCATTTTCCCCTGTATACGCATGCATGCGTTGACACAATAATAAAACTGTGGCGTTTCATAGTGTTTGCGGGACATTTGGAAGGAGAATTGTTCCCCCCACGGCTGAGCCATTACTGAAACATGAAATTAGACCGCAGAGGCATTTTGACAAGGCCTCATAGACACACACTCAGGAGGAGGAGAAGGCTGTGGTTTCGCTGGAGGGCCAGTCGGAGCAAAGCAAACAGTCACTGGTGGCGCCTGGTGTGAGAGGCGAGCTATTTGAGGGAGGGCAGTGTGTATTAAGGGGAGGCTGGATTTGCGTCAGTGGACCATTGAGCCTGTACAGGTATCTAGAGCTGTGATGCAGGAACCAGTATCTGTGTTTTTTTATTTCTTCACTTGTGTTGGCTTAAGTCACCGTCACTGATAGAGAATTTTAGGAAACAGTTTGTTTTTTTGAGGTACAGTTTCTGGTTTCAACTTGTCTCCAATCGGATACTTCTGTACTTTTACTCTCTATTATGAGTGTTCACACTGAGAAGTATGGCAAAATGCAGTGCACTATGAGCAGGGTTTATGTTAGCCGGCATATGCTGGCTTTTTGCTGGTATCACGTGTCTGGCGGATGAAAATATCAATGGCCAAGATGTCTTGTGGAAAATTTGCCAAATGAATAAATAAATACATTAATATTATGATAAATAGCCTAAATTATGTGATCTATAAGATATGTTGCCAAGACAGCTTAAATATAAATTATGCAGACCAGTTTTTAGGATTTTAATTATGGACAGATCTGTTTATCCAGTATACGCCACATCCATGGCAGTCACAATCTTCCTTTTGGCATTGTCGTTGTTCGATCGAGCTCTTCAGGAAGGCTTTTAACACACGGTGGGTGTTCTAACATACCAGAGATATGCTTTGCTCCACCACAGCAAGCCAGACAGTGGATAGCAGGGCTTCGCGATTTCCTGGATGTGTCCATGGAGGACTTTACGGTGACACATGCTGCACCAAGTTCTTTTCCTCCTTTGCCTCTGCCGCTAAACTTGTCATTAGCGGCAGAGACAAAAGGCCGCTTATTCATTTAGCTTATTTTCAAGTAATTTAATTTGAGGTGTTTTATTGCTGTTAAATTGTAGGTGTTTATATGGCTATTTAAAACATGTGTCTGGTAGTTGTTCTTTGGGGCTGGAATTCTGGGATATAATAGGTCATATTGGCCGTCAAAAAAAGTCTAGCATGAACACTATAAGTACTCAAATGGTGCACTCATAACAGTCAAAAAGTTGAGCGTCAAACGTTGGACACTTCTCACCCTCAATGATCACCATGCTGTTTACACAAATGTAAAATGTCAGCTAAACACCCGGTAAACACCAAAACATTCCACTACCATTATATTGTTGTTAGATTTAAGTTTTTAAGTACTGCAAGCAATAATACGAATGCTAACGTTAGCTTTCTAGCTACCTTACAGCAGCAAAATTTATCATCAGGTAAATGTTATGTGTTGTGGCATAAGCTATACAATCTAGGGGTTACATTAGTTACATTACGTGTTTGTGCATGTTATATTGTCGACTCCTCTGTAAAAGATTTCAGTTAAATTCATGAACAGATGCTTGACAAGTTGTAAATATTTGCAGAATGTGGCAGCTATCATTAACTTCGTAAATCTGCTTGTGATAAAGCCCGCCAGTATCAGCCACGGACATTCATAATGTGCCATGTAAGCATGTTTTTTTTAATCCAATAAATAAATAAAACAGAAAGAGACAAGTGAGCAAACAAGCAGATATAGCAAGCATGCCAGTTGTTCTCAAATGTTGGAGATAATGCTCTGCCTGCTTGCCATTTGCAGAGCAGAAGAAGAAAAGCTGTCAACTCTTGAGACTGTCATTTCCCGTATGGGCATATTTGTGCTTAATGTTAGACATATTTACAGACACATATGGAGCCTTCCATCCGTACTCTTTGTTCATTTTGTTTGCATTTGTGCTAGTTTGCTTAAAGCTTATGGATAAGGACGAAATGATGCAGTACCACTGGAGATCATGGGGGCAGTGTAGCGTAATTCAAGCAAGATATGACCCTAGGACACGAGGATGACATTTAAAAAATGTCGGAAGGAGACCAATTGGTAATGCAGTGCAAAGAATTCTCCATCCACACGTCACAATGTATTTATGACCTCGCAGTCCACCATCATCTACAACACTGCCTCCGTTAACAGATACATTATTCCAGTCTCCTGCACCTTTGCCTCATTTGTTGTTGTCTATAACCTTTGACGCTGCCCTCTCGTGCCATCTATTGGCTTTATCTGTTTCAACATAAAGGACACATTGACGTATTAGGGCAGTGACATTTGCAACGTATCTATTCTCATACACAAAGGGTGTATAAATGAGCCTAAAGTGTGCAACAGCTGTGTTTGATTTGAGACAACATTACCCTGTCAAAATCTGCGCACTACACAAGTAAGTACATAATGTACACTGTGTGCTACATGTGAGTGTGCTAACGGAAGTATCTGATTTGAGACAGCATTAGACGTTATGGTTCAGTAAAAGCCACTTCAGTCTGGGTTTGTCTTACCTACCATCCCCTAATATAACCTTGGTATGCAGATTATACTGAGTTAAATGGAAAGTTTTTCTCTCCCACTTACCGATTAAGGCAACAGAAAACGAGGCAGAGTGGGAGGCAATTACACACAAAGCTTTTCACACTTAACTCTGGCACAACTGAACTAACTGTGCTGATTATAGTTTTATAAGAGGAAAAAGTACAGCACCTATGTTCAGCATAGTATATCACAACAGCTAGTGTGTGGCAGTATGTCACATTAAGCTGCTTTTAGTGTACATTTAGAATTTGCCTGTGGGAGGTAGACGGCAGCAGAACAGACAGAAGAAGCAAATGTGGCCATTACATTTGTGCGTTCAGACATTTTATGGGCAACAAAGAGAAACTCAGATTCCACACTGTCATCCTTTAACTTGGATTTGAATTAACTCATAGAAGGATTTGGTTCCGGCTGGTAGCGGAGAGGGTTAAGCTGAAAGAAGGAATGTATTCACTAGAAGTCAGAAACAAATCTACAAATGTGTGTGTGTTTATGTGAGTGTGTGTGAACCACAGTTATTTCCTGGTCATTAGTTAGTGGTGGGTTGGCAGCCAAAAGCACAGCAGCACTTTGGCTTTACACTAAAGCGTGTCATGCACAGTTAGGGCCTCCAAAGCCCAAAATATATCTGATTTTATCACTCCAGTCAAACGGAGAGCAACCTTTTAATTGAAGCGGGATAGACATCTGAAGCCCCGCCCCTTCTCCTGGCTAACCTTTGCTCCTCTAACATTTATAACACCGTGTTATTTTCTCATTGAGGGTTTATGTCATCTGTCTTCTTGAAAAGCTGTGACATCCTCAGCTGTAGTGGCTAGTCGAATTCTAACACCTCATCATTTAAAAATAAAACAACAACAGATGCCACCAGGGCACCGTATTCGCCTCACTCATGGGAGCTGCAGTTGTCAAATGCTAAATGTAACACAAGGTTGTGCAGCCAAAGAGCTGAAGTCACTATTTAAACTATCTTAAAAAAGATGACATCAATTATAATTTGTTAGCACACAAAAACATACTACTAAACTGGGTAACTTATACGTCATGACAACTTGGTTTCTTCCTTCCAGACATTCAGTAATGCTCTTTTCTTAATTTACCAACATTTAAATTGTAATTTAATCTCAGCTGTCTAAAAAAACACTGTCCAGCTCCCTCCTGTTGTTACAGCCATGTCTGTTTGTTGCTAATACTTACATACTTTTACTTTATTAAACATTTGAATGCTGGATTTTTACTTGTAACAGGGTATTTAGTGTTACATTAGTTGATACTGCTCGTTACAAATGTCCCTGTAAGTCCCTGAACATTTCATTAGCCACTGGCAATCTGTCAAATGTGAACCGTAGTTGTGATGTGCTAACAAAGTCATTAATTTATCTTTCTTAAAGGTATACTATCAACACGTTTTCACTCCCAACTCGTTTAATCTGGCAGTTTGGTCAGTGGCCCCATGCTTCAAACTATAGCCCCTTTTACACTGCCAGATTTTCGGAAAATGTTGGGCTGTTTTGCCGGAAAGCTGCGAGCGTTTGGACACACAGAGCCGGATTGGTGAGTTGATCCGAGGTGCCCAATTTTCCGCCTCGGAGGGTAGTCATATTGGCGGAACCCTTTTAGTTTAAACAGACCGAGGCGGCCTTCCGCCACGGGAGGGGCTGTTGAAGACTTGTGTGAGGAGCTGTTGATGACGCTGCATGTATGACCCACTGGCGGTGGATTAACAGGAAACAGCTGATAGCAGGAATTAGCGAGCAGCTAGTAGCAAGAGGGAAACACAAACCTGACAGACACTGTAAAGATGAGCAACTGGGGAGACAAGGAATTGTGTGCCCTCCTTGCCCTCGCAAACGAAGAGGCCATTAACCGTCAGAAGATAGGAGCGGTGAAGGATGGGCAGACTTATGAGAGAATCACCGAAGGACTGACCAGCCACGGCTTCCCTCCCACGTCAATGTTTACGTCATACGCTGAGCTACACGTTTTGTTACTTGCTCACGCCCCCCATTGCCCAGAAAAAGGCATATTCTGTATGAACAAAAGTAGGTAGGCGGCATTTTGCTGCGCTCCCCGATTTTGTTTTTATACTGCCAATGCTGAAAAAAGACTGATTGGGCTTTCCTGCAAATTTGCACTACTCCTATCTAAAAAGGGCTTATGATGCTCTAGGTATCCCTCTAGCGGCAGCTTTGGATGTGTCGGTTTTTGTGTTAAATTCCACTCATTATATGCTAAAATAAACTTTGGTTTTGCCATCAAACTACTTTAGGTTTAGGCACCAAACCATGATAGTTTAGAAAAATTATCATTGTTTGGTTTAAAATGATTACATTTTTCAAGTAACTTAATGAGTATGACACTTGACGACTACGTCATGTGTCACGTGATGTCTGCCAGTAACTACATTATGTGATTAAAAAAAAAGTTTTTCCTAAAGAAACAGGCCAGCTCTGCGTCACTCTTCATCCCCATCCTGTACTTCAGTGCTTGGCAGCAAAAGTGATAGTAAAAGCCAACCCCAGATTCACTCTCATTTCGTAATGAGCTTTGTCTGCTTGACATTTCACTTTGCTAAATTTGTTTTTGCCTTCAGTCGGGCACCTGATCACTACTTTTTTATAAACCCCTGAGTGGTGTTATTGACGAGGGGCTAGATTGTAGAAAACAAGTGTCGCACCCTCTGGCTCCATATGCATTTCTTTTATTTTGATGGCGTGTCGGCCTTTGGGCCTTCTTCAGGATCAACAAGCTTACTGAGACACAGGCACACTGATCTGTTATATGGACCACACCTTTGTCACACAGCTGATGATGATTAGGTGATCATGCTGCACCAGTAGATTGAGCAAATCACAGTCACATAGCTGACAGTGGTTAGATAATCATGCCATTGCATTAGACTGAGCAAAGAAACAATTTTGAAGGCCTCACCAAAATGTCATCGAAACAAATGACAACAGCCACTACATATTCTACCACATGTCAGTGTAATACACATTAGTTGCACCATGTTCAACGATGTTAAAATACAAAAGTATGAAACTTATCAACAGATCGCAAAAGTTAAGGCACCAGCTCTAAATGATAATATACCTACCTATAAAGTGGAGGGGTCTTCTCGTCTTACCATCCAGTTAAGGATGCTAGTGGTAGAGAGGGTATCGAGGGCAGGGGGCGGGGCTTCAGCTCTATAAGGGGACTAACAGACTGGGCCTCGAGTGATTTGAAGCTTCCTATTGCCTCACTTTTATGTAAACTCAGTTATAGTGGGTGAACTAGTAAACAAACCAGGAGGCCAAAGTTATGGGGAAAGCTGGCAAGGCCTGGATGATTGTGCACGCGAGTATTTGTGTGTGTGTGCGTGCGCGTGTGTGTGTCTCTTTGTAAACGATGCCACGGCATGCTGAGACTTGGCTGAGGTCTATGAGAGGAGCGACTCACCCCGGGCCGGAAAACACTTACTTCCTTGCCACTCACGCTCATCTCAGTGTAGATCTGGTGCGAAATGAACAGAGAGGAAGAGATAAACAAAATGAGACGGGAGCTTCGTGAACGTGAGACAAAGACACATGATATATCCACTCCTGATACAGCTGCAGATGATGTAGAAGGGAAGGAGGGTGAGGAGGTTTATGATGCTGTGTGGGTCTGTGTCTGACATAAAGGCACTTTGACAGGAGCAGAACAATCAAAATATGGCCATATGATTTAACCTCTCTTTCCTACCACCCCCACCTCCTCCATCCTTCCCATCACTCCTCCATGCTCCTTTTAAATGAAGTGACACATCTGCAGGCCTTCAGAATAGCTGTGATTATGTATTTATTTATATTTTCTTCTTCTGTGCTAATTCAGAGCATTTTTCCAGCAAACATGTCCTCCTCCATCTCATTTTTTTCCTCCTCTCTCATGCTCACTTCTATTAATGTTGACTGAATGGTGTGAAATGAAAATGTACATATTGCCAGCTCCTGCCACCCCCTGCCTCTCCTCGCCCTCTTCCTTTCTCTGGAAATAGCTTAGCTTCTTTGTGTCAGATGGAAAAAGTTAAAGGAACTTTCTGCCTGTGTTCCAGCTCAGACAAAGTCAGGAAAGCCCCAATATTTTACCCTCCTCTGTCTTTTATTAGGCGTCACTCACACAGTCTATCATTATGGTTCACACACAAACACGCACACCCACACATTTCTACCCAACCTCCTATAAATAGAGCGCCACTGTTCTATGAGTCAAATATTTTCTTTAAATGGTTATCTGCAGGAGTTTTTCCTGCTCAGCTGCATTTCCCAGTGATCGTATCAATCTAACTGTGCTGTCTGACATTTCCTTGTATTTTCAGTCATATTCACTTTCCACTGTTCTCATGCACAGTAAAGTAAAGTAATGCACCACAATTTCCGGTAATTCATGCATGTGACGAGTTTGTTGACAGGTGTAAGGACGAATTAGTATCTGTGTAAGGTTCAGGTCATAGATGGTCAAATAAACACAGGAGACTAGTGTTCAGGACCTGATATTTACACGTCAAAATGAACTAAAACAAATTGACCCCTCTCGCTTCCCCTCCATTTCTGATGTGAACAAAGTTATTAGTGTACCACCTTTCTTTTCTCCTCAGTGAACAAAACTTTAACACTGGTGCTTTTGAACTTGGAATTATTCTAAAGCATGTCATCACTATGTTCATTTTCATAAACCTTACCTATTTACCTAACCTACATAAATTTAAATTAAGTACAAAACATGACAACGCCCAATCATGATACTTTTCCTGAACCTAAACTACTTAACTTTACTTTCCTAAACCTAACCTAGGAAGTAGTATGAAGAATTAAAGTCCACAAAAGTATGTAATGGGATGAGGTTAAATCACATATTGTTCTTGTAACTCTTGTGCTCTTTATGAATCTTGCTTTTTTTTATCTATGTAGTTTTGTGTACATTTTTGAAGAATGTGAAAGAAAAATATTGGAAAAGAAAAGTGAAATAACTGTGATAGTTAGTCATGCAAACCTGAAGAAGCCTAGTCTCGCCACCAGACAATCAGAGATCTTCTCCTTCTGATAGCCTGGGGACACTCCTTTCTAAAGTGTGTTTAACACACCGGAGAAAACGGCTGCCAACAAAGCAATGCCTCTTGCATTTTTTAAAAGGACACGCCCTCCCGGAAGCGTGCGCTCCCCCTTTTCTCGTCCGCAAGGAAACAAACACACAGAGAGCTTGAAAATGGATGCCGAGAGATTTAACTCTGTTTTATCAAACATGTGCTCAGTCCACAAGATTGTGGAAATGAAGGACTTACAGCGACTTTGTTTAAAACTTTTAAGGCAGTCGGACTATATTTACGAGCACAAGAGTTCAGCGAGCCACCGAAGGACCACCCTGTGGATTTACTATTGGTCAGAGATGGGACCAAGTCACACATGTGCAAGTCTCAAGTAAGTCTCAAGTCTTAACCTTCAAGTCTCAAGTAAGTCCCAAGTCATTTTTTCTTGGGCAAGTCAAGTCAAGTCACAGGTTATGTCAAGTCAAGTCAAGTCAAGTCCTGTAATAGGTCAAGTCAAGTCACCTTATTATTGTAATTTTACCTGCAGAATCTGATCTTAATGAAGTGAAAAGACAAGATATAAGTAACTGTCAGTAAACATTGACTTCATCGCTGCAATGTTTACTTTGCAGGGACGACCCCCATGCGCGCGCACACACACACACACACACACACACACACACACTAACCAAGGCAGCGGCCAAAATCACCCATTTAGCTCATTTAACCCTGTGTTGCTCATTCATAAAACGTACAGTCGGTCTTGTGGTGAACCGGTAAGAATGTTCGCTCACGTTTTCTGGGGTTAATGTTAGCAAATAAATTAAAAAACAAGTTCCATCTCTGCTATTGGTTCTGCAACGTAGGGAGTTTTTTTAAACTCTGAAATTGTATCGGCCCATCTAAACACAAAATCAGGGAGAAAGACATCAGTCTTTAGTTAAGCAAAGTGTCTAAAGACTGACTTGTGAGTCTAGAAGAAGCGAAACAAAACACGTTGTTTGCTCTTAATAAAATCACGGTAATTCAGTTCAGTGTGCAGTGGTTTATGTTGATGATTTTATCTGAGATGTTCCTGCAGCCGACCAGCACCTGATCCTTGAGCCTGGCTGTGCAGAGGGAGTTCTGTTTACCTAGCCTACATAACTTTACAAAAATTATGTCACGTGACAATGCCGAACCATGATTCTTTTCCTAAACGTAACCTACATAACTTTATTTATAAATACATCACATGACGATGCCCAACCATGATACATTTCCTAATTTACTTTACTTTTCTAAACCTAACCTACGTAACTTTACTTTTGCATTAAGTATGTAACATGACAACACCCATCCGTGATTCTTAACCTAAGCCTAATCTACATAACTTAACGTTGAGTACATAACTTTACAATAAATACATCACATGACGATACCCAACAATGATTCTTTTCCTAATTAACTTTACTTTCCTAAACCAAGCTCACGTCACTTTACAGTAAGTACTTCACGTGACAATACCCAACCATGATTCTTTTCCTAAACCTAATCTATGCAACCTTATGTTGAGTACATAATATAACTTTACATTTCACAAGAACGTAACGACGCCCAGCCATGATTTTTTTCCTAAACCTCACCTACATAACTGTACGTGTACGTTAAGTGGGCAGTGGGCAAGTATTTACATAATACTACACATTCACATTTGTATGTTTCCATACACAGATTACATGTGTATTAAAAGGAAGAGTTCCCAGGAAAAACAATATTTTTTACCATGCATGAATTTCATTATAATGTATGAACCATATTATATAGGTCATCTTTTCTTGTAGTCTCATTTGGAAAACATGAAGATATGATTAGCATGCTAACAGAAAACAATCGCTCATTAAATGTCCCTGCACCACAAACAGTGAAGTTTGACTGTAGCTGCAGCTCTTGTCTGTGTTTGTCCAGTTACTGTGGTTATCTGCCCACTTTGTCGTTACTGTCTTCCAAACATACTTAACCACTTTAGTCACTGGCAAAAATGTAAAAAGCATCACTTCCTGTGAGTCAAGACAGTTTCAGAGACTCACCTAACAGCGGTTGTTTGAAGCAAAATCTAGCTACAGTCTGAATTATTGTTGTTTTGTATAAATCACCAGTAGACATTTATTTATTCATGTGGAAATGTTCAGTATTTCAACCACCGCCCACCTGACAGCTGATGATCGTGGCAGAGTACTTTTCCAGAGAGGCTCCCAGAGGAGGGAAGCAGAGAGGGGAGACAGCCTGCAGCCAGTTCCCATGCCCGGCTAACCAGCTAACTGTGGCCTGGTGTTTTTACTAGCTAAACAATGGCAGACATGAGCGAACCACAGCTGGTGAAGACATTAGCTTTACAGCAGAGGAGAGGTCAAAGGGTAGAGATCTCACAGGGCCCTTGCAGTCCACGCTATGTCCTAACAGGATGTCCTGGATACCACTTCTCAGTCTCTGTGGACCAGCTGCCTCTCTGGACCTTATAACGAGGAGTGACTGTGATGAAAGCCAAGGCCAGCGCTAAAGGTGGGGGTCAAATCGCTGATATCTCCCTCTCCCTCGCCCTTTCCCCTTCTCCCGTTCCCTGTGACAGGCGATCAAGCTAGCGACGCATTAATCAATCAGACGTCTCCTGCCACTGCCTCATTTCGCCTCATCTCTCTGGTTCAGCTCTACAGGGACATGGCCATTAAAACTAAGAGACAGAGAGAGGCAAAGAAAGAGATGAGGGATGGAGCATTAAATAAGGCTGTGCCGCGGCCAAAGGCAATCTGTTCTTGTGTCCCTCCTGACTCAGAGAGGCTCCTAAGTGCTTTTCCCTGGACTGTTAGTCACAGTAGAGACACTTAGACCAGTCCCAGCATAAACACACTTGTAGGTTCAAACACTGTCTCGGTCTGTGTATAAGACCTCTTCATCACGGCTACATTAATATACATCAATTTGCTTTTATTGAGAAATACTCCCAACAGGTTGCTGTAATTTGCATCCATTATGCTTTTGCCAGTAATGCTGAATCAAACATTGCTCTGCTGCCCATTGGCATGTATTCTGATTAATACATGGAGAGGATCCTGAAGTGGACCATCTTCATTTCTGCTTGTTATGTCTTTGTTTTGACTATCTCTGAAGGATTCAGTATACTTGAAGCAACAAGTACAACATGTCATCCAAAAGCACCTGAAAGCAAAATGTGGTTGTTCCAAACAGCCACAGTCAGAGATCATGTGAATAGAGATGGAAGTTCAAATCATACTTGAGAGGCAAATGTCAAATGGTCCATTTCTGAAGTTGGTAACCACAGACACCACAATTCTAACAATGGAAAGTTGTGGGATAATGCTTGACTTAGGTTTGACGCATCTGCACAGCCAAAGTGACAACCATCAGACCCATCCCTTTGCGGGGTTCCTGTGCCGCAGGGTTCCCCTCTGTCCATGCACATCCCACATTTTCCCACTACGCAGATGCAGATGGGCAGATAAATTTGAAGAAACATGCTTTAGACGTGAGTTTTCTATACACTCCAAACATTTCCTCTTCAGGATTCAGAGTCAGCTCAGCTCCATGTGACCATCTTTCTGGCAAACACAATGGGGCTCAGGAATTAGACTGGGTTGTCCACTAATTGAAGGATCAGTGATTTGGTCCCCAGCTCCTCCAGTCCGCATGACTAGGTATCCTTAGGCAAGTGACTGAACCCCACCCTCAGTGTGTGAGTGCGTGTGAATTTTTGAGTGGTCAGAAGATAAGTGCAAGTTCATTTACCATAACTGAGGCTTAAAGTGATACTTCAACCAGCTTTCAAAACAATGTCGGTAGTCTGTATGAATGAACTGTGGTAAATTTCCCTCCATCTAACTAGTGCCGAGATATTCCTCCTCATCCCCCGGCAAAACTCTGGCGAAACTTTTGTCATCCAGCAGAGTTTTGCTGACTTTCAGGCTGTTGCCTGAACTACAGGCTGCACTTCTGAATTTTCGAATTGCCCACCACCCATGCTGCCAATGCAGACACAAAGAGTATAGAAGCAGATAAAGAGACAAACCCATCCCTCTGTCATTCTCTTAAACTTGCACAGAAATTGGATCAAACAATAAACCTAGGCAGTACTGATCGAATACATATCAAGATTGTGTTACTGTATTGCCTATTTCTCACCAACAATGTTTTAAGAAACATATTTTCATGCTGTGTTTAGCTGTAATAGCGAGAGTTGTGAACAGGAAGTGGGTGCCATACTGTTTCCTGCACAGTGAAAATGGAGGCTGAAAAAACTGAGGTCGAAGTAGATAGCGCTGACCAAATATAAACCAAGAGTCTGTCACTGAGTTGCCTATTTTTGGCCTCCAATATTTTCTGACTCAAATTTTATCTCACAGTTTAACTCTAAAATAAGATTTATTGGTCTGGCGCAGCGCACTACATTCTGGTAGTTTAGGTTTTCTCCCTCTTGAGCAAAAGCGTCCTTTTTCTGTGTTTTCTCTGGTTCTGTAGCACCAGTTTCAAAAGTATTTGCATCCTTCTACTGCATAGACATCCTAGTTTTATTAAAAGGCCATCTTTCCAGCAGTGAAATACTTCTTTAAGGGGGTGTGAGACATGCTGTTTAATCATCCAAGCACTCTGCTTGTTTTAGGTAAGTTGTCTTCTTACAGATTTAAACATGCAAACATCAGCTGAATCTCTATATATAATCTGTGCACCTGACCTCAGTATATAAAATATTATGGGCTTGTTTTTTTAGCACACGGAAAAGCATAATAATCGTTGTTATAGCATAATTCACTTATAATGAGCAGATCAAATATACACAGCCATCATGTTATGTAATGTCATCACAACACACAAACAACATAATAATTGAGATGAACAATTAACATGTGTATAAGCAGCTCTTATAAATAGAGCCTGACTGATAGTGCATTATTAGAACAAATACCGACATCAGTGTGTGAAAGCTTTTAATAGATCTGAACATTTATAGCATAAAAACATAAATTAAAATCCAATAATTTTGCTAATTCAAACATTTTCACCAACATATGCACTGAGTGGGACGTTTAACAGATGACACACAAACAACATAAGCTATATAAAGGCGTCTCTGTTTCTAACCTACCTCAAATGTACTGTATCTTCTCATATTTTCCTATACTGAGCTCTGGTAAATTTCAATAATATCACGATACAAACGTATCCAAAAAGAGCTTACATTGGCTGATATTTCAGCACAACAGATTTATCAAGTCAAGTA
The DNA here is from genome assembly GCF_041903045.1 of Epinephelus lanceolatus. Taxonomy (NCBI): domain Eukaryota; kingdom Metazoa; phylum Chordata; class Actinopteri; order Perciformes; family Serranidae; genus Epinephelus; species Epinephelus lanceolatus. Next base: position 15,217,710 of record NC_135735.1, read on the forward strand.
CAAAGTTGTGTTGGATTTCTGCGCTGGTGGCGAGGCTATCAAAGGAAACCACTGCAGCTCAGTTGCTGTTTATTCTCCTCTTATCAGGATAAAATTCACACCAACCTCAAACATAAAGATCATAAAATGCGACTCACAGTATCAGGCCAACAGCGAGGTGAATGCAGCACTTTATCAACATGATTTTTACTGACAGCCATTTGTTTACCTGCTGACTTTTATGATGCCTCAACCTGTATTTATTCCATCTATATTTGTGTTTCTCAAGTGTGATGCACCTTTTGTGTCTCACCTTATTCATGTTCCCCATTCGGGACGAATACGATTGGTTCCAGCAGAGACAGATTACACCTGCACAAGCCATTATCAGACAAATATTCTTGCATGAGTTTGTCATGTGTTTTACACAAAGTTGGCAGTGTGCCTTTTTACGAGCCTCGGGGATCTATGAGGGAGATAAATCTGTGTTTCCTGCTATTGCACTTTCTTCCAGTAAAACACAAGCTGGCTGTAACCTGTGCATTCCAGTTTCAACCAGAGACACTAAATGACCCACATCCACATAAGGAACTGAACTTTAAACTCTGTAACCCCACTTCACACAAAATGAGTGTCATTAAGGTATTAAAAGGGAGTTATTTATTAACCCTAAAGGTGCGAATGCCCCTCTACATCCTGAGCAGCTGATAATGGCACTGTGAATGACCTCGTTCAGCGCCAGAGTGCCCTTTGGAAACTGGCTCAGACTCAGATTTTACATGTCATGAATAATGCACATCAATGCACGACACCGTACTGAGTCTGGCTCTCTTTCTCTTAGTGGAAGCACACACACACACACACACACACACACACACACACACACATGCATTTGCAGCAGACAGAGAGTGAGCAGGGGTGGTGTGTTTGAGTCATCTTCTGATTGGAGCACTGTGGGAGTCAAAAATACACCAGAACGGAGCCTTTGCTGGTCAGGAGTAAACGGAAGAGAGACATGAAAAGACAAAAAAGCCTCAATTTGCTCCACTGCCTGTATGCCTCTGTAGCTCACTCCTGTGTACGAAGGCCTGCATTGTGATGTATCTTTACACACTGTATTTAATACTAAAATTTAATATATGGCTGTGTGCATGTGGAGGTGAACTGATAAACACAAAGCCTGCAGAGAGGGACACTGGAAAATATATGCATCTCATCTCCAGCTCCATTTATAGACAGTGGTGGAAAGTAACTAAGTACATTTACTCAAGCACTGTACATAAATACAATTGAATGTCCTTGTACTTGAGTATATACTTTATACTTGTAGTCCACAACAAGTCACAGGAGAATATTTTGCTTTTTACTACTTCACACTTACCTGACATCTTTAGCTACTAGTTTTTTCAGAAAACTTATAATTGGTTTTAAAAATGATACATTAGGATTCATCAACCAAATACTAATGTGTATAAAGCATGGATACTTTTACTTTTGATACTTTCAATACTTTTAATTGCTAAAGCTTTTACACTTTTACATACATTAGATACATTTTTTAATGCAGGACTTTTATTTGTAACTCAATACTTTACCCACAAAAAGACTATTTGTATATCAATTATTCACTGCGTGTTACATTGAACTTGTGGAGAAAACTTTGTCTCTCATGTCTCCACTGTGAACCGAGAATACAAAAAAGGTAAGCATTCTTCATGAATTTGAATAAACGGGGACCATGTTTAACAACAGCTAAACTATATCAAAACATCACTTGACAGACTGACACACAACCTGTGCAGTATTATCCAAGTTTAATTTATCCAGTCCATAGACTGTAAAAATAATGGATGTAGCTATGGTGACGTCACCCTTTGGTTTGTGGACTCCAGTTGTGAGGCATCAAGTTCGACATTTCTGTGGTCGCCAGTTTGGTTTTGTGGAGCCAGATGTCCCCATATTTGGGCGAGAGGCTGCTGCTGTGGAGGAGCGAGGGGTGGATCTAACTGAGAAGCCAAGGACACTTATCACTCAAAGCCTCCAGCCCTTAATTATGCGTAACTTTAAGCCGTAATAAAATGTAAACAGGTGAGATATAAAAAGATTCACATCTGTACAGTTGTCATAAATTAGCCATAGAGACCAAAACAGTGTGTTGCCCCAGGCTGTAAACATATTTCAACTCCACTTTGAAGTTGGGCACTGTAACTCAGGTGTCTTTGGAGATTGACTGGTTTCAGGAGCCTGCCTCAAGTGGTCACTCAAAGCACTGCAGTTTTTGGCACTTAAGTGTTGGCTTCATTTTTCAGCCCTGGAGGTTGCTGCTTGATCCAGTACCTCCCAAACACATGCATTATTGCTAAAACATTTTGATTTAAAACACATAAGTACAAACAGTCTCACTTATGGCTGAGTGGGAACAATGGGCATGTGTGTGTGTTAGAATTCTACTCGAGCAGAGCTTATACACACATGCATGCTAAGGGCACGCTACTCCTACATGGAAGTGTTTTAAATCCCAATGTTTTAGAGAAATTGCATGTGTTTAGGAAGTACTGAGCAAACAACTGGATAAATGAGACTTAGATTAGACTGCTTGAGTTGTGTGAAAGTTTGTAAATTAATATTTTAATATAGTTTTGCTGCTCTTAAATGTGGTCCCAATCTACTTCAGTTAATGTAGAATGATTGCCTTTTTTGGATTCTTCGTTTACCATGGAGGCATGCAAGAAAAAAAAGTTTTCTTCACAAACTTAACACAGCATGCAGTGAGTAATTTGCAGGTGAAGTATTCTTAAAGACAATATTTTTACAGTGTGATTTTGCTGCTTTTACTTTAGTTAAGTGTCTAAACATTTCTTCCACCACTGCTAGTGGAGCTCTGGTACCAGCTGGCACAGCTCACCATCCCTCACCTCCCCACTCCAGTCCATTGGCCTCTCAAGCTTGCTTAACACCAACCCTGCAGGCTATTAAAACCTCTTTACTGCTGCTGAATGACCTGCTCCATTGTTTTCCTCAAGCCTTGTAAACGCAGCCAGAGAGTCTGCTGCGACTCTCTCATTGGACACCAAAAGGAGACAAAAAGGCCAAGGCAAAAGAAGAGGAAGTCAAGCTGTCACACATGCTTATGTCTCTTACTTCTCTTTTTCCGTGACATTTCCTTGGTATTGATATGTTGTTAATGTTGCGTTCCTCTGTGAAATGGCTGCTGATGGATGACACATTTTATTACTGAGGGCTTTTCCTAGACTTGTTGCCACAGCATGAGCACACAAGCTGACAGACTTTAAAGTCTGTCTCTTGTATATGAAATATGAATGTGTGCAACTACTACAGAGGTCCAGTACAGATGAGGCAAAAGCGTACTGGCACAGCACTGCTGTTTCCCTTATAAAAGAAAATATCTGAAAAGGAACATGTCTGGAAAATTATTGCTGTTTTAGCACTTAAAGGGTGCAAAGAATGACCTGGCAGCCATTTTATTTCAGAGAGGGATGTGTTGGCTATTCACGTACAAATACATGACTGCCCATGAATGGAAAATAGGTGTCGCATGGAAATAAAATGCACACCAGGGGATTTTGGTGACAGTCTACAACTGGACGGAGGTTTTGCAGAGCTTAATGGCGTTTTTGTTCGTCACTCACCGAAAACACTCCTAACCTCTCTTACCTTTCTGCATCTCTGAGCCATGTTGTCTGTCAGCAACCTTTAATGTTTGAACTAATAATGTTTAGAGGAGGGAGTGTCCGGTGCGAAGAGTGATAAAACGATGTCACATGCGACATGTTCATCCTGTGCTAATATCCAACCCTAACAAGATGATTGTGTGAGGACGCCTTTTTCTGTTGTGGGAGCGCATACAAGCAGGTGGTGAACAGACGTATCTGTGCCTGTCTGAAAAAGAAAAAGAAAAAAAAACATGCCATGCACCTGTACAGTGAGTGAATACAAAACATGAGCATGTTGTCATTAGCAACCCCAAACAGGGAAGCACTGATCGGGCATTGTGTTTCCTTATGCATGTGTGTGTGTGTGTGTGTGTGTGTGTGTGTGTGTGTCAGATACCTGATACTGTCAGGATCTTGAGCACTGCAGGAGCTCTGAATGGTTCAAAGCACAAACATTGTGTCATTAGTGGCTGCAGAAGTAAAGGACTCACAGTTCGGAACAGGAAGAATCAGTAAAATGTCAAGCAGGGACAGTTAGAGTCTGCTTTGAGAGAGAGATTTGTAACATTTCAAGAGCATATTAGTTTCAACAATTCGACTGTTTCACTTGATGCTTGACAGATTTACACAATCTATGCAGTATAGGTGGAGTTAATAGTTTAAGTTCGGCTGAGTGATTTGAAGGATATGTAGATATGTACACGAATTGTCACATATAACACTTACAAACAAAGCAGAACGAATTGTTGAAACTCAACCTAGCGACAACCTCCGGGGCTGAAAATGAAGCCAACACGGAGGTGCCAAAAACAGCAGCTCCTCGAACAGCCACTTCACCCCCATAGACCCCCGTGTTAAAATTCCCAACTTTACAGCAGAAATAAACATGTTAACAACTTGGTACAAAACGATTTTGGTGTCTAAAGCTTATTTACTCCTATCATGACAGCTGTACATGGGTGAATCTTCATATAACTCCCCTGTTCACATTTTATTAAGGCTTACACATAACTAAGGGCAGGCCACTGTAAGTGACAGGCTGTGTGCGATAGTGTCCTCGGCTTTTCACCCCTCACTCCTCCGCAGCACCAAATATAGTCACTTCTGGCTCCAAAAAACCAAGATGATGACGACCAATGCCAAACTCCATGCTTTTAAAACTGGAGTCCACAAACCAATGGGTGAGTAAGTTTCCACAGACCTGGTACATATGTCTGATGAATAATGTTCAGGTTTTGGTACCATTTAATAGTGCAACACTTATGTTGTTCACTACTTTATCTTCACATGTATACACATAAATACGTGCCCATTTACACATGTATAAGTGACGTGGGTATATTTTTACTTGTGAACATCACTGACTTTATTTTATAGGATTTTTCTTTTAAATTTTCTCGGCTTTTGTCTTTGTTTTGATAATTAACTTGACTGGTTAGTGGCTGAACACAGACCAGCTGAGTAATTGCTATTAATATCTTTGATCAGCACTAAATAAGTAGTCCTTCTTATAAACTGTGATGATGGCTGACTGTGCTCTATTTACCTGAAGTTGCTTTTCTGCGGTCAAGACGTGAAAACCGACACACGAAAAGCAGCCGCTGACAGACACACAGACATTCATACACACTTACTCAGTAGCCTCATTCAGACGTGTGTGTTCTGCAGCGGTCCAGCTGATAAGTACACAAGTGCCTCCAGCGTTGACTCGGTAAAGGCCAGTCGGCCCTCATCAGTGTTAGCTGCTGGTCCTGCTAATGGCTCATTCCTCTGGTTACTCTGGAACGAGACCAACACAAGCCTCAGGACCACGTCTCACAGCCCAGCTGCAGCACGCTGCACAAAGTGTCCAGATTAGCAATCATTTCATTTAGAGTTATATCGCTTTACACAGATAATAAATGTGCTAAGGGGCCAGGATCAGCTCACTTAACCTTTAAAGACAGATTACTTATTTTTTTAGCTTTGGATTTTGTTACCTTTGGACAGTGCTAGACTAGCTTCCACTTGTTTCTAGCCTCTGTGCTAATCTAAGCTGAGCTAAAAGGATGCTGGGTGTAGCCTCACTGTACACTTAAAATATCTGTATAAATCTTCTCCTCTGAAGGTGTATAAAGTGGTGCTTTAACATAACTAAATGCCACCACCTTAGCCACAATCCTAAGACTCAAACAGTGTCTTTGTAACAAACAGATGGCAGCACTTTTCTACAGCAAGTGCATAGCTACAAGACACACAGAATGCATATCACAGACACGTAAGGCACAAAAGAGACAAAGGCATTTGACACACCACAGACTGAATCAAATCAAAAGGATGGTTATTTATTTAGAGTTCATATGGCTGTGGGAATGAAACTCTTACTGAAACAGGCCCCTCTGTACATGAGTATACCTGCATCCAGAAGACAGCGAGATAAAGTACTGATGGACTGGATGATCTTGAGTGATTGTGAGCGTTTTGCGTACCACAGATGAGGTGACACAATCAGATAGGCTCGGAGTAGGAATAGAAAAGTTAGAAAAGTTTGCTGGCTAAAGGAGTTATCTTTAAGAGTTTATTTTAACTGGTGACTGAGAGCATATGGAAAAAACAGACGGACAGAAGAAGACAAAGATGGGGTTGTACTGGCAGGTGATTTGATTTACAGATGGCCGAAAGTCTCTGCTGACAGCGCTTGTAAATGTCCATGGTGTGCTGACTGAAGTAGTTGATTTAAAAAATGATGAAAAATATCTCTTCCTGTCTGGTCTTGATGTAAAGCCAGTTTGGTTTTGTACCGTTTTGAAAATTCAGCAACTTAATTAATTGTTTTTTCATTCATCTTTAGTGCAACACAGCGATTGGCTGCACCTATAAAGTCAGTGCAGCTCTGGTCAATGTTCACCAACTTGAACTCTCCTATGCTCACTCCTCAGTAATGGCAAGGTGCATGCACAGTTTGTGATTGTGTGAATACGCCATAACTCTCCACTAGGAAACAAATAAGATATTTACCATAATCTCAAATGATTACTTCAAAGGGAGAGGAGTGATGCTTTTGGATAGCTCTGCTGTATTTGCCATAAATGGCCACTTCATTGATGTACGTGTCTCGGACTGAAATGAAAATAAATGAATCCAGATGACATTTTTTGCAGGGTACCACCTTTTAGCGGGGCAGGTTTGGCTGCTCTCCATGTTCCACACTGTATGTTCTGATGCAGCGCAGCAGAAACTGTTGACTCAGCACTCTAAAAACATCAGGCGGAACAAAGAGAGACTGTCTAGTCAACAGCCGTGGCCAGAGAGCAGCAAGCACCTTACTAATCTGATGTTAAAAGTAAACTCCACCAACTCCCAAAACACTCTTATGTAACCACTTTGATGGGCCGATGGCTCCTACGACTGGCCCGGCATTGGTGGAGGACTCTGCTTCTGGTTTGTTTTCAGTAACGTATTCCCACATGCTATGCAGAATACTCACTTTATGTTGTGAAAACTTTACACTTGGGGACGAGTGCGAAAATAATGAGCAGGCAGGAGGTAAAGTGTGAAAGCAGGAGAGAGATAAGTAGCAGGAGAGACAGTTTTCTGGCCATCTCTCTGCTGACAGCTTGTACTCCTCTCTAACTCTTTCTGACACTCTGGCTCATGCATGTCACTCATCGCAGCCTCTGGGTGACAGGCTGTATGTGAGTGCATGAGAGAGCGGACTTCTCAGTGTCTCCATGTGCATGCTTATAATCATCTACGCTCACTAACTGTATGTGCTAAAATCTCCAGCCAGACTCTGAATCACCCACCTCCTTCCCCAGCACTCTGACTCACACCTCAAGCAGCCTCGTGTCCATTCTTCACTGTGTTTTTTCCCCCACACTCCTTCATTTTTGCTTACATTCTTCGCCACTCTGGGATGTGCAAACAGACTTGAGACAGGGGTCATGGCAAGTGAGTCGATAGCCACCTGCTGGTCCTTAGAAACAGGCTTCAGGCTGTGTGGTGGGGGGTGGCAGGAGAATAATTAGTCCACTTTTAGCTCGCCGCTAAAAACAGAAAAGATCCGAACACTTCCTTTTCATGCAGCACTGTCTTAAGTTATATGAAACTGATCTTTGCCTTGCGAGTCACAGATCGTCTCTTGCACAGAAAAGAAATTCACTTAGAAAGCCACTGGTCACACATACTGGTAGGATCCAAATCCAAATCGCCTGCACGACCATTGGTCTGACAAGGCCGTCTTTATATGGCGCAAGCTGTCACCTTTATCAGTGTGCCAGGGTTTCAGAAATCTATCCAGTTGGGTTTCTGAATATCAGAGGGACACTGGAACAAAGAGCTGCTTCAGAGAAACAGGAAATAACAGTGACAAAGAGAGCCTGTTGATGAGAGCCACAGATCTGCCTAATGAGAGCCGTAGTTATATGTCTTGGTGTTGCTATACAAATATCATGGAAACTACCGTGTTGCCGTTGTAGTGTTTTTATGCATCGATGCATCACCTCAGGCCATATAGTTTACATTTCAGAGAAGTCTGTGAACAGCAGCCTGCAGGAAACAGACACTATCTCATTTGCAACAGACTGATGTTTACTGTAGAACGTCAAGAATTTGTTTAGAGTCATTGAAGTTGGTTCCTAGTACTGTATTTTGTGGTCACAGTGTATCATAACAGCCATCATAAATGGATCCTTTCACACACCAAACAGCACATAACACTTATTTATAAACTGTCCACTAATCTGCTTGTTTTTTATTGCACATTAACTTTTTGATTACTATCTTCAATCAGTGATTCCAGTTCACATAAAGCTGCACTTATCAATATTTTTATCAGCTCTATACTGAGTTTTAGCATCTTTCAGCTTATTGTTTTGGTTTTGTGGCCCACAATTTAAAAAGTTTTGGTTCAGTCTCGCCACTTAATGTTGTTGTCATGTGCTGCAGTGGAAAAGCTTTTATAAACCAGCCCAATCACCATTAGAAAATACTGGCTTTGAACATTTCTGCAAAATACAGGTACATTGGAGGGGATGGTGGATGGTGTGACACCTAGTTGAGGTGAGTGCCAAGGTGCATACCACTGTGAGACCAACAAAGTGGGGTTTTTTTTTTGCAATCATTTGAGGTGTTTCCACTGGTGTTAGTGGCACCGAACCTGGGTGTTTATAGCGGCACATCATTGTGTTTCCCAGCAGCATTTGAGCCACCAGACCTGGGCATATTTCGCTGACACATCACAGCATTTTTCAGCTGTGTTTGAGCAACCGAGCATGGTTGCCTTTTACCTATCCATCCCTGTTTTTCCAGTTGCGTTTGTGTCAGAGTGGTTGTTTTAAGTCAAAACATGATTTTTTTCTTTTCATGACAACACGTTCTCATCCCAACATGTCAAATTTTTCCGTTTTGTGTAAGTTGACTTCACGTCTACATATGAAGCACTAGGTATCCTCTTGCATCTGTTGTTGATGTTCCAGATTGGCGTGTCAATTCACGCTTGTTACATGCATTCTGTCTTTTCAAAATACACTTGTGTGTATAAAATAATGTACAGTTTCTGCTCATTTGATGCATACAGTCTTTTTCAAATGAACTTACAATGTCTGTAAAACATCCCGTATTTACGTTTATTTCCTTGTGCAAGAAAAGCACATGGTTAGGTTTAGAAAAAAACATCTTGGTTTGACTCAACATTCACATGCGACGTGAACAGTGGCCTCCCGGACCCACCCACTCTCTAGGAATTCTTCCAGCTCCTTATATTATGTTGTTACCAGCGGCGTTTCAAACTGACGCCGTCCTGTGTTGTTAGAAATCGACGGCGCCTAGCAGCATATCACATCGTCGCAAAAATGCCTTTATGCCTCGATGTCTGCTGCCAAAATCACAGACAAAGCATTAGCATTAGATGAGTTGGGAATGAGAACGGACTGACCATAATCAAATGGTTTTTGTGCCTAAACCTAAAGACACCTTCACCACAGCATTGTTGGGAAATGTAAAGTTTTAACATATCACTACAAAATAATGTCTAAATGTACATTATCTGTGGTATCTGTGGTTTGCAGAAATGTACACTGAGAACATTTTCCTGGAGGCTGGGTTGGATAAACCCACTTTTAGCTACTTTCCCAGCACTAAAGGGCAGGTGGACAAGAAAATGAATCATTTGGCAACTAAAGAGCCGGATATTTTCTTCAGAAGATGGTGGAGACCAAAACAGAGCTAGAAGAAGAGTATAAAACAATAAAATAATGTCTGCAATGTGTGAATTGGTAAATGTTTGCTAATATGTCGGTGATAACATGTTTCCAGTTTGTTCTGCTGCCCCCAAGTGGCCCATAAAAACAAAAATCAAATACAAATCTGAAGAAGTAGAAATAATCTTTTAGTCTTTTTACCTTCAGTTTCCTTTTTAACCTCACAACAAAGGTTTTAATAAAACTTCTTTCTGCAGGTTTGACATCTTCATACTCACCCACTCCACTTTTGTCTAACATACAATAGGTCTCACCCCACTCTCATGAAGCTGCACAAAGAAGCAGTACTTCAGATCTCTTGTTTTGGGAAATGACTGTAGACAAGGACATCTGCCTTATTAGCTGTAAATGTCACAGCGGGCTAATTATATGTACATGAAATGCCATTTAGCTTCAGACCAACACGTGAAATGTCACTTCTGTACATTCACACGAAATGCCACGGATCAGATTTCCAACAATTGTTGTGCAGCATTCGACCTCTTGTGTATGCATGTGTTTAAGTGACACACATACTGTGTAAAGACACACACGCAGATTATGTGGTGATGAATTCTGCATAGCTGTCTGTTTTGATAAAAAATCATAATTACAAAAAAGCAGGTGTCTTTGAATTTTGGCTCATCTGTTGTTCTGTGCTGAGCTTGCTGGGCAATGACGCCCCCGTCCACACTCTCTTTCTCGTTGTCTCTGTCTCTCTCTCTCTGGACATACATGTGGAGGAGGACGAGGCTGACAATGTGCCCAGGGAACAGGAGGAAAAAAGTGAGGCCTCTTTCCTGGCTTTAATCATAATAGGAGTTATCTGGTGTGTAATTTGTAGCTGGGTGGCACCTAAATAAAACCCCTCGCCATCCTCCCACTCCTCACATTTACACAGACACATGTTAAGTTGCTGGAATCGGTGTATGATGACACAGTCAGCCTTTTGATGTTCTCCTCTATGATAAATTGCGACTGCATTGGGACACGGCATAAAACCATGATCGGTCTGAGTAGAGACCGTGTGCAAAGAGGTTCTTATCGGTGCACAGCTGTTTGATGTTATCCAGAGCAGATAATCATTCCTCCCATAGTCAGCCAACCACACCACAGGCAGCTCCAGGAAGGACGCCGCCCTGTGTTGAATGTGGCCGCAGTGCGTTTCATCTACTCCTCAGCCCTCTCTTCTTAGGCTGTGTTCTGTGCGGAGTTACTTCTGTTAACTTTTTTTCTAAATCAAAGTACAGTTTTGTTTTTTGTAAAATAAACTTTTAGTCGACAACAGTTTTGTATATCCAAGTTTGGAGTGGACTGGAGGATGAGACTTTTGTTCATGCCAAAATAAACTGAATCATCCAAGAGCAGTTTGCATCAGTGCTGTGCCTTCATAGTGAGATCACATTAAAATACTGCTACCAATTAGCTTGTTATACAACCGCAAATTGTGTAACAAAGATAGAAAAAAGTCTTTCTCTGAATAACTAAAAAATCTGTACTTAAAATCCAACTTTTTTTTTTTAGCACACAGAGTTCTTTAAGCAAGGACAAAGTAATGTCAGTGAAAACAGTGGAAAGGAAGGACCCGTATTTGTATTACAATGGGTGAACACAGTTGCAAAAGCCTGTTTGTCCAGATGGAAGTCAGCTGTTACGTGTAAACACACTGAAATTTAAGGGCGGTGGTTAAAGACTATAATAACAACATGCACCAAAATGTACTGTAGTCAGTGCTCTATCTTCTTCCAGTGTTCAGTCTTCTGTATTTATAAAGTAATACTTGAGTTTATCCATCTAATATCGGTCTCTTAAAGGCACAGCAGACTGTGTTAATCTGTTAATTAACCTAATGTCCTAATTACATATTTGCTTTCGGCCAGATTTAGATTAGCTTTCTCAATCAGTGCAATGTTCTCAACACCATTTATTTTTTCAAAATCTATTGAGAACATAGTGGAATATTTGGCTGTTAAAGGGACAGTTCATCCTCAAATAAAAAATACATCATTTTTTATCTTACCTGTGGTGCTTCTTATCAGTCTAGTTTGTTTTGGTGTGAGTTGCAGAGTGTTGGAGATATTAGCTGTAGAGATGGAACTAGATGGCACTCGGTTTGTGATGCTCAAAGCGCCCAAAACAAAAACATTTGGAAAAACCTAACAGCCATGTCTCTTTCCAGAAATAATGACTCAGTTACTCAAGATGATTCACAGACCTTGTTATGTGCAGGTTCATGTAGGAACTATTTTCTTTCTACCAGACTACACCCACCAATCACATCACTGCACAGAGGGAAGCGTGCATCTACTGCTAACTCACCTGGCACAAGTCTCTCGTCCATGAGTAGATGCATGCTTCCGTCTGCGCGGTGATACAGTTGGCAGGTGTAAGCCTGTAGAAAGAAAATAGTTCCTACATGAAGCTGCTCACAGCAAGGTCTGTGGATTATCATGCCATGACCTCTGGAAAGAGACATTTCTGCTGACTTTTTCAAATGTATTTTTGGTGCTTTGAGCTGAGTGACATCTAGCTCCATTACATTAGAGAGAAGGTGGACATCTCTACGGTCAATATCTCAAAAACTCTGCAACTTACACCAAAGCAATCTACACTGAAAGATAAGAAGAAAGTCATGTATTTTTGATTTGGGGGTGAAGTGTCCCTAGGCAGTTGGTTGAAATCAAAATAGAGCTAAAAGGAGAATGAATATTGAGCTTTCATTCATCAGCTGGACACAAACAAGACTCCAAAGTAAGGCTAATGTTATTCTGTGTCTGCTGAATCTGTCAATAGGCAAAAAGTCTGCTGTCACATAAGCCATATCAATTCTATAAGGTCACCAGGTTGTTCTTATTTGCTGTTCGTACTTGTACCTATGAAAACTAATGCACTACAATTCATATATATAACCCCTGTAATCTTGAGCCAGGAGGCTATGATCATGTGACCTATGCACTGCAGGTTGTTGGGAGCAAAGAAAGTAGTCAGTTGATGTAATATAAAGAGCAACAAAATCTGCTTAGGTTGTAATGATGGATGGGTCAAACAAACACAGGACTGTGACTCAGGAGACCACTGTTTGTGTCCCATCTGAAATGAAGAGTCAGCACTGAGGTATTTTTAGTTATGTACCCACGTATGTAATGTCATGTCACATTACATTACATTAAGTGTGTAACATGACAATGCCCAATCATGATTCTTCTCTTAATCCTAACCAAACCTGTAGGGGCGCAAATTTGTATAATACTGAACGAGGATACGTGGTAATAGGTCAGTGCCGTGTTTCCAGCTTGCTCTGCTGCTCCCAAGTGGCCAAAACAATTTATTAATATTGCTTTAAAGTATGAGAACATGGCAAGCTACTTCAGTGGGATCATTTTTCTGTTTTGTTTGTTCTGTCTCTCCACTGCTCCTTTAAATATTTATGGTGATGAGGATTTCTGACCCCTTGATCTAACCCCAAACCACTTGTCTTTCTTTTTCTTTCCCCTCAGGACAGGAGAGCTTCAACTCTCGCTCTCTGGCCCTGCAGGCCCAGAAAAAGATCCTCAGCAAGATGGCAACCATGGTGGTAGCCAACATGCTGACGGATGACACCAGCAGCGAGATCCTGGACGAGCTCTACAAGACGAGCCGGGAGTACACCAAGAGCAAAAAGGAGGCCCACAAGATCATCAAGGACGTCATCAAGATCGCCCTGAAGATCGGCATCTTGTACCGCAACCACCAGTTCAGCCCAGACGAGCTGGATACAGTAGAGCGCTTCAAGAAGAAGATGAACCAGGCGGCCATGACAGCGGTGTCGTTCTACGAGGTGGAGTACACCTTTGACAGGAATATTCTGTCGGAGCTCCTGCTGGAGTGCAGGGACCTGCTTCACACCCTGGTCGAGCAGCACCTGACGGCGCGCTCACACGCACGCATCGATCACGTTTTCAACCATTTTGCCCACGGGGAGTTCCTGGCCGAGCTGTACGGGGACAGAGAGGAGTACAGACTCTCCCTGAGGAAGATCTGCAATGGCATCAACAAACTGCTGGACGAAGGAACGCTTTAACCTCACACACCTGACCTCTCTCACCTCTAGCTCTTCCCCTCTTGCTCCTTCTCTTGCTGGTCTCTCCTGCCTCCTTCTATTTCCTTTCCAATCGCTCACCCCTGACCGCTCACTTTCTCTTCCTCCTTTTTGCTCTTGTCTTCCCGTTTCTTCTTCTTCACCCATTTCCACGAAGCTAGCTGTAACATCCCGCTGCTGTGGTTCATTGAGGGAACTTTTTCAGACTGTTTTTCCGCTCAGTGGATCATTGCTGCACCATGGGACAGCCTGTATCACGTTGTATGCATTATAGCAGTCCCAGTCATCCTCTCTGTGTGCAAAAGTGTACTGTACCAATGGCCAAAAAATATACATTAGGTATAGTTGGATATGGAAGATAATCAGTAGTAGTAATCGGTCTCTTTCTCTCTTTGTGCGTATGTGTGTGCGTGTGTGTGTGTGTGCACATGTGTTTGTATGGGATTCGCTTGAATAATGTGTTTGTACATAAGACCAACTATGACATGGTGTGTGTATTATGTATCTGTGTCAATCTTCTCTACAAGGGTGTAACACTTGTCTTTTATTAAAGATTTCTTGTAAACATTATTTTTGCAGTTCTTCTGACACAATACCTCGATGTTAAGCTGGTAAAAAAGTTTCAGGGAAGATGGGTTTGTTCCTTCGAGTTGGCAGTTACATTGACAATTTCTTCCTATGACTCATTTCTTAGAGAACGTGTGAAGGAAAACAATGATTTGCTTGCCTGCTAACCAGTTCCTCTCAGAATATTGCCTCATATTTACTAAAATAACTAAACTTTTTGCTGCCTATTTTTGAGGGGAAACAGCTACCATGACAGAAAATGCATGGGTGGATCAGATCTGGAAACTAAGCCACAAATGGTGCATTAAGCTACTACTTTCCCGTCCATTTCACCCACATGCACGCCAGGCATAAATTTGCCAACACTCATTTTGAAATGAGCAGGAAAATCAGTGATTTGTCATTTCTGGTTCATTAGATGCCCTCTGGTCTACTCCGCTCTGCAGTCCAGGAAAACATATTACTGGTGGCTTGGTGTGACTCCAGCTGAATTATTTTGGCAGCCAGTTGAGAAGAAGTCCAGTTTTATGCCTCTGTCTCTTTGTAGAAACACAAAACAGACCACCCACCCGATGATCCTCTGTTTGCACTCACGTACTCGCTGTCAGCCAGACGCGTATGTATCAAGCTATGAAGTCGTAGTCTATTAAATGTGATTGCACATTAACAGTAAGAGGGCATTTGTGTCAATAACCATGCCCCTCATTTACTTTTATTGCCCTTCGTTCTTTTTTTGGATAAGATCTCCAGCCATAAGTGTGTCACACACATAATTTATAATGTAGATAAACTCTGATAAGAGAACTGTAACAGCAGGAGGAGACCACACATGCACACACACATATCTTTTAATGTGGTCCTGGATTTGACTGGGATTTTTTTTGCCTTTTTTGTTATCTAACCTCCAAAATTCTGCAGGGAAACTCAACACTGTAGTAATTTGATACAGCACATACACATTCAGAAGCATTAGTGAATTAAGTAGCAGCTAGTCGCATGTAGTTTTGGTCAGTGAGTAATTCTATTTGTATATTAGATCACAGAGATGTACCAATCCTCTCTGCAAAACAGTGACTATGCATATTTTCCAAAGTGGATTTTTTTTTCATTTAACCCTAATATCACCACACCCTGAACCTAATCACAATCTTAAAAGGGTATTTCACCACATTAGTATTGCACAAGAGACTGATAAAAAAAGAGATTAAAGCAGCATGGCCCAAGATATGCTAACTTTTCGTCCCTAGTGTGGGTGAAGCTCTAAAAACACTGAATACTGCAATTCCCATAATGCATCCATAGCATCTTTTCTTTTAACTGCCTGCCATCAACGCACATTTTTCACTGTCCATGCACCAAGTTTGAAATACAGTCCCCAAGCCCAAGTAAAAATAACTCCCAAGACATCAAGTCTGAGAAAATGACCCCTTAATGATGACATTATACAACTGTTTTCACAGGCTGAATTGTGCTCGTTACTCACAAAATGACCTAGTCAGAGTAAAAACTGTAGAATTCTCCTTTAAATATGAACAAAACATATTAAATATTTCCTTCACTAGAAGGTGTTAAACTCAAAAGAGTTCTCAGACGTGCAGTTTTAACGAGACCACACACACAACACACACAGCTGCTGAAAGAGAGGCACAACTGTTGATAACAGTGCTGGGAGGTCACATGTTTGATCCCCGCTGCTGGACATGTGACCTTTTGAAAATGTCCTTGAGGAGCACAGAGAACATACTGCCTCTTTCACTGTAATCTGCCTGAAGCTGGTAAAAATAGCACAGCTTCTAAAACTGAAAAAGAAAAGGTAATTACAAACCAGGATCTGGCAGTGTGACAGGTGTGCTGTGGCATTTCACCCACAATTAAGTTGCATAAAAACCGATGTGCATGAAAACAAATAAAAGGGTGGTTAAGATTTTTGCGCTTTTTTGTCTGTTTTATACATTCTTTAACCTCATTCCTCTTTTCTGATTTTGAGTGTCTTCATTCTGTGTTTAAGAGGAAAGCATAGACCTCTAGTGGTGAAGTGACTCCTCACACAGATCACTATCTTCAGTGAGACTGATGCACTCAAGCTGACATTCAGTCACAAAAAACCAGTGTAACTAATCAAAAATATCATCTCAAACCTCATAAAAGTGATTTTATTGTGTTACAGCCGGGGCTTTTTCTACTGCTCAAATGGAACAAAGACCATGCTTCAAATGCAACCTATTTATACAGACCTGGTGACCACAGATAGCAATCTGAATTGAAGAAAATGAATCGATGTGTCTAAACAAAGGGTCGTTTGTCCCAAATACCCACAGGATTTCTTGGAAATCACTGAGCAAATAAAATGTACTCTGCGTAGTGTTTGAAAAAAGGCTGGAAATAGACGACATATCAAAGCTTCCTCGCTCCATAAATCACCACTTTCAGTCTTTGAACTCCTACAGTTTGCCCCGGGTCTGATATGAAGAGGGAATTCTTGTCCTTATTATCTGACTCGTTCTCTGGAGACAGCCTTTGTTTAGACCTTCCCAAAACTGAGTCAAAGGGCTTTTACAAACAACAGAAGAAGTCAAATAAATACCATGTCAGCAGTGCACAATATTACATCTCCTCCCAAACACACACTCTGTGATTCTCATATTTTGACTAACTCCAGTCAGATCAGGTGGTTGTCACAAATATTGAGAAACCTCAATCATCCACAGAGAGGCCTTAAATGATATACTGATTTGAAACATTAGATTCTGTTTGCAAGTCTTGGGGCAAAAGACTATATGTGACAAAAAAGTTGTATAAAACATTTTGATAAATTGCCTTAAGAGATGTCACTTGAGTCAGCGTCTGTCGGGGGTAAAGACTTATGGCAACAAATTTAAGGATGAAGTTGTGGAGTTGGACAAAAGTGAGGTAGCCTCTCAGGGCTAACATTTGGTGGACAGTACACAACATAATTCAATTACAGATCAGGTCCTTGTGAGGTACGGTTAGACAAAAGCATTGTTGTTGTACCTCACCATAGTTTAAAAAAAAAAAAACAAAAACAAAAAAAAAAACCTTAATTCATCACTGATTTAATGCAACACTGGGCCAGCACAGCAGGTGACTCAAATCGAACACCACAATTTTGCATCACGAACAGGTGCACTATAGTGGAGCTAACATGCTAAATGCTAACATGCTCACAGTGGATCCTCCAGCCATGAGTTTGGCATTCACTCGAGACCTTCTACCTTCACTGGGGAGTTGGAGGTATTTCTGCTGTTTGTGACTGTTAATCCCAGATGTGTCTGCAGAGCCTCATTCAGCTCAAAGTGTTTGCAAACTCTGAGCAGTGCAGTGGGACAGAGAGACTCAGACTGGTTATATCAGCTTTAATAATGAATGAGCAAAGAAGTTGTACCAAGAGCAAATTAAGGAGAACTCATGGTTCAGGAGACTCATAGAATGACACTCAGACAGGTGAGTACAATGACACAGTGTGCAGTAAGCAGTGTGTAAAACTGTGCAGCTGTAGACTTTATATTGTTTATGCATCTCTGTATTGTCTGCCTTGGTGATGTTTTATTCAGCTGCTGATTTCTATAGCCTAATATTGCTTGTTGCACTCGCCTATGCCTTCAAAGCTCTTTTTAGTTATAGTTGGTTATTTTTGTTCAATTGTTTCTTTACTGGTTAACTCTAGTGAGGCTACACTGAGGAAGGTTGTATATTTATCATGGATAGTCAGTTGTATGACAAATGTTTGGACATAGGTGGTCATATTGGTTCATGTTGTTCCTCTAGTATGTACCTTGACATTTATGGAAATTTATTTTGTACCCTAATTTAACAGCAGTATTAGTGTTGGGGAAGAGCTAGTTACATGTGCATTACAAAATATAATCGTATTCAGTTACAGTTAGTGAGAAATGATGTGGTTAAATTACAGTTACTTATCAAGATGTTTGTGATTGAAAACATGTTACATCTGGACTTGTTCTTTTCAGTTAATAGTTTATATCTAAAATATAACTTTCATTCTGTTGCTTTGCATCTTGCCACTATGCAGGAACGCCTTCCTTTGGCACAACCTGTTACCAGATTTTAAGTTTTATTGCCCAGTTTAAATCATTTGTTAGAAAACTCATCAAAACGTAATCAAATGCAATGCGTTACATGGCTTTGATGTAGTAATTGAAGTACTTCATTACCTATTACAGTTTTAACAGGCAGACTGTGGTAGATTCAGTGAACACATGATGGCAGTATATCCACTATAAACACACACTTGATCTGGTAATAATCTCCAGGGGTCAGAAACCTTTACTATCAAAAGAGTCATTTCTGACTAAAAAAAAAAAAATCTGTGTGGAGCTGCAAAACATATTTGAGCCTTAGAATGAAGGTACTAAAGCCTATTAAGTCTAAATTAGCCTGTACTAATAGTCTAAATGAGCATGTTTTACCACAGGGTGGCTACTGTGCAGGGCACTATTTATGATTATTTGGATCTTCAGCTTTGCAGGGCTGGCAGTGAAAGCAAACAAATCTGTCCACAAACTACTAAAGTCTCTATTTTATACCAAGACAAGCCACTGCTATCGAGGTTGGACAACATTTCAAGGACCAGGTGCCAGTTTCAGTTGTTGAAATGTTAACACATTGTTTTTATTCAGTATATAGACCTGACATTTTTACAGCTGCAGAATGTAAAAAATTCTTTAGGCCTACGACATTGATAAAATGAAATTAATGTTAAAAAACAACCATTATTCATTTCATATATTTATTAATCAAAGTTACAGACAGACAGCTCTGGAGCCACACTTAGCTCCAGAGCCACAGGTTGCCTACCCGTGGCCTTTACAGACAATTGCCATAATTCCATACAGCATTTGGACTGGATAGGATACAGAAGGAATGAGGGCAAGAATAAAAATTAACTGGGGGGGGGGGGGGGGGGGCACACTAGGGACCTGGCACCTGCAAGTGACCCCTGCGTCCATGGTGACTCCTCCTCATGGATGTATTTTGCATCTGTGCTCCTGCTCCTAGACAATTTCAACTACGGGATCAATAAGGCACGTAATTAGTTACACACAGGGTATGATAATCTAGCTATGTTTTCGACTGCATTCTTCTAGTGTAGGCCTATCGCTCAGTGTAACAGGTTAGGTTAGTAACAGGTTGTAACAACGTTAGCTGACAAACGTGTATGGGCATGATTTTACAACCTGTTACAGTACAGGCCAAAAGTTTGGACACACCTTCTCATTCAATGCGTTTTCTTTATTTTCATGACTATTTACATTGTAGATTCTCACTGAAGGCATCAAAACTATGAATGAACACATGTGGAGTTATGTACTTAACAAAAAAAGGTGAAATAACTGAAAACATGTTTTATATTCTAGTTTCTTCAAAATAGCCACCCTTTGCTCTGATTACTGCTTTGCACACTCTTGGCATTCTCTTGATGAGCTTCAAGAGGTAGTCACCTGAAATGGTTTTCCAACAGTCTTGAAGGAGTTCCCAGAGGTGTTTAGCACTTGTTGGCCCCTTTGCCTTCACTCTGCGGTCCAGCTCACCCCAAACCATCTCGATTGGGTTCAGGTCCGGTGACTGTGGAGGCCAGGTCATCTGCCGCAGCACTCCATCACTCTCCTTCTTGGTCAAATAGCCCTTACACAGCCTGGAGGTGTGTTTGGGGTCATTGTCCTGTTGAAAAATAAATGATCGTCCAACTAAACGCAAACCGCATGGGATGGCATGTCGCTGCAGGATGCTGTGGTAGCCATGCTGGTTCAGTGTGCCTTCAATTTTGAATAAATCCCCAACAGTGTCACCAGCAAAACACCCCCACACCATCACACCTCCTCCTCCATGCTTCACAGTGGGAACCAGGCATGTGGAATCCATCCGTTCACCTTTTCTGCGTCTCACAAAGACACGGCGGTTGGAACCAAAGATCTCAAATTTGGACTCATCAGACCAAAGCACAGATTTCCACTGGTCTAATGTCCATTCCTTGTGTTTCTTGGCCCAAACAAATCTCTTCTGCTTGTTGCCTCTCCTTAGCAGTGGTTTCCTAGCAGCTATTTGACCATGAAGGCCTGATTGGCGCAGTCTCCTCTTAACAGTTGTTCTAGAGATGGGTCTGCTGCTAGAACTCTGTGTGGCATTCATCTGGTCTCTGATCTGAGCTGCTGTTAACTTGCCATTTCCGGGGTCTGGTGACTCAGATGAACTTATCCTCAGAAGCAGAGGTGACTCTTGGTCTTCCTTTCCTGGGTCGGTCCTCATGTATGCCAGTTTCGTTGAAGCGCTTGATGGTTTTTGCGACTCCACTTGGGGACACATTTAAAGTTTTTGCAATTTTCCGGACTGACTGACCTTCATTTCTTAAAGTAATGATGGCCACTGGTTTTTCTTTAGTTAGCTGATTGGTTCTTGCCATAATATGAATTTTAACAGTTGTCCAATAGGGCTGTCGGCTGTGTATTAACCTGACTTCTGCACAACACAACTGATGGTCCCAACCCCATTGATAAAGCAAGAAATTCCACTAATTAACCCTGATAAGGCACACCTGTGAAGTGGAAACCATTTCAGGTGACTACCTCTTGAAGCTCATGGAGAGAATGCCAAGAGTGTGCAAAGCAGTAATCAGAGCAAAGGGTGGCTATTTTGAAGAAACTAGAATATAAAACATGTTTTCAGTTATTTCACCTTTTTTTGTTAAGTACATAACTCCACATGTGTTCATTCATAGTTTTGATGCCTTCAGTGAGAATCTACAATGTAAATAGTCATGAAAATAAAGAAAACGCATTGAATGAGAAGGTGTGTCCAAACTTTTGGCCTGTACTGTACATTGTGTGATAGGCCTACACTAGAAGGATGCAGTCAAAATCATAGCTAGATTATCATACCCTGTGTGTAACTAATTACGTGCCTTACCTTTATTGATCCAAAAAAAAATTGCCACAAAAAAACAGAAAAAAATTGCCACGAAAAACAGGGGAAAAAAATACTCAGAAATATAGAAAATATTACTCAGAAAAACAGGGAAAAATTACTCAGATAAACAGAAAATATTACCACGAAAAACAGAAAAATAAATAAATTACTCAGAAAAACAGTTCAGAACAACAAGGGGTAAAAAAAAATAATAAAGGAAGGAATGGAGTGAAATGGTGCAGCGTTTATAAGGGAAAAAAAGTATGTGAATAAGCCAAGTGCAATTAGAGGCGACCAGTAGTTTACAAGAGATGGAGTTTTTTTGGAATCGGAGGTCAGGAAGTCCCTGTGAATGTTCTCTCTCTCAGGGTGGAGGCTGACAGATAAGTAGTGTTTGTTTTGGGGGTGGGGTGGGGGGTTTGTTTACACGTTGGCATTTTGTCAAGGTGCTTCTGAGGAAAACAAGCAACAGAAGAGTGGGTGTAATGACAGCAACCACACACAAGATGTCAGTAGAGTAGTGCATTTTGCACATGGTGACAAACTGAGTGACAGAAAAGATCATTTATGGTGGATTGGTAAATTTAGAGAAACAATGTAAAGCTGAATCAACAAGCTGTCCCATTTTCCAGAATGATTGTCATTGCTTTGGATGATTACCTCGTAGGTGTTTTTGGTGTTCTTACTGTACTAAGTATCTGACTGGCCTTCCTCTTGGCAATACTCCCGTTCTGAGACTGCTGAGCCAGGCAGAGGACAGGAAGTACAGTCATCCCACAGGAGGTGGCAAACATCCCACCCTGTGCTGCACAGGGCACCATGATAGGGCAGAATTAATTCTAAGATCTGATCTGCACTGAGTCATCACTGAAGCGTAGGTCATGAGAGACGATAAAAACAAATGGAGTGGTCAAAGTTGTCATAATTGGCATTTAAGGTGTGCTGATTGATTCACAGTGTTTACTCATGCACTGAGTAACATGCAAGAAAACCCTCTGCCTTAAAAGTTGCTTGCTTGCTTAAAAGTAGCTGGTGGTGGTAGAGCAGTTGAGCAGCACAGTGAGCTACATTATTTTGTCTCAGTCTATATCTCCCTAACTGTTACAAGTAAAGCTGAAAAAGCAGGAAAACATCCTTTCATTTTGTAGTTGATTAATGTAGGCTAGCATATGTGAAACCATAGTTACACAACCTTTGAAACAAACCACAATTTAACCATGTGCTTGTGCGCATGTCATAGGTGCACTGTGGTGCTTAAACAAATAGCACTACACCTCTAGCCTAGATTGCCTGCACACGGCTCTCAACATGGAGGCGGCTGAGCAGCTAACAGTGCTAACAGTGACAACAGTGTTGAAAGAGCTAACGGTGGTAACAGGAGGGAATTGGAGGGTGGGTCTGGACTATGTTAGAGGCAACTGAGCACAGTGCAGAGTTTGCTATAGCCTGTGGGATACACACACACACATGCACTAGCATGCACCATACTGAGTGGGTTTACATGGACAGTTTAATTCCTTTTTCATTCAGAATGAAAGTTCATTCCTATTAAAAGTGATCTTGTAAACACCTAATTCGGAATGAACATGACCAATGCGACTGAAGTTAATTCCGGTCTTTCTGTGCATGCTCGTTTCCTTGCCCTTCTGCCGCGATGACGTATACAGCGCGCATAGCAACGGGCTGAGATAGAGCCGTCAGACTCATTGCACTAACCGGTTTCCATTCGCCAAAGCACGGTCATCTGTCTCCCTTCTTTGATCTTCTTCCTCCCTTCTCCTCCTCAACAGACGAAGTATTAGTAGAACAAGGTTGTTGTTGTACTGCTGCTTCAAGAATATAAGCAAAACAAGCCTGAAAAAGGCACTAAGAACAGCGTCTTCAAGCATCTTGTTGTCCTGAACGAGGACTACAGTGTTTTCTTTCGGTAAACGTAAACACGTAACATCCGCCCCGCCCCCTATCCAATCAGAAACCTTCCCTGCCCCAAACCTTGCGCGGACAGGTGATTAAAAGGCAATTAAACTGATCTCCCGTGTAAACCCTCATTCGGAATGAATATTTCCCATGTAAACTACCTGGAAAAACTTTAATTCCGAATGATTTCATTCAGATTTATTTCATTCTGAATGAGAAGCCATCATGTAACCGCACCCACTGTCTATCACAACAAAGAGCAGAGAAGCTCAGATTACACCACACACAGAGATAGACTTAATTCTCTTCTCAGGACGCCATTACTCCACAATATGTTAACATACCAAATTGTGGTGTGTATGAATGTTGCATACATCTCCTTTAATTTTAGGTGTTCCTGTTATTTTGTCCACCCCCGTATAAGCCTTTAATTACTGTTATCATGAAGTTCACTGACTCATGCTCTTGAACTCAACCATTTATTGAACATGATCACAGTCTAACATAAACTGACCAGCATGCAGCTTCTCGGTTTTGTTTCTCTTAGCTTATTTTCGCACATACTACATTACCCAGAAACCCTTGTGTGTGAGTCCCAGTAACACATACTGCTCACGGTCACAGCAGCTCATTGTGACTAATGTGATCAGTTAAGCTACACCATATCACATCACAACTGCTCTGCATGTTGTCCACTGTTGAACATGTTTCATTTCATGTGTTGAATTTCATTGTGTATTCTGTTATTATTATACCTGTAGTGAATAAAGCACTGTACTTCATTCACTGAAACCTTCCTTTGAACAACAGCAACATTACACAGCAATCACAATCCTTCCCAATTCTATGTTTTAAAAAATGGCATCAATACGTTTTCATCAATACTGTGTACTCTTTTCTGTGTGGTGGAGGTATCTGCACAGCTGTATTCACTTATGTTGCTTGATTAGACCTCTTCTCAGCACTGTGTGGGCGTGAACAAACTGAGCTTAATCGACTTCTTCCTCACTGTCCTGTTAGTGCTGCTGCACCTCTCGCAGCTTCAACCTGACTGAAGGTCTAATCAGGCAGAGTGATTGAAAACACCTGCAAGACATGGGGCCTTTTGTGTTGTGTAGACCTTCTATGGTGGGAACACAGATGCACAGATGTGAATGAAATGTCAGGGTCCTGGTGCTGTGGATGCTGCTTTGAATAGAGGTTGTTAGTAACACTTGTGCTTTCCCTACTATGACAGGACAATATGTCTGCTCTTGGCATCATCCTGTTGTATTATAGTCTATAGAAGCAAGGAGCAGTAACAGATAGGACACATACACAAACAAAGATACACACAAATACACACACACACTTAAGCCACTAATGGCACACAGCCAGCCAACAGTGGTACTAAATCTTAACAGGGTCAAAGCTAACAAACCTCCTACATTCTGTGTAGGGAAAAGAACAACTGACAGTAAACAGCATTAAATCACAGCTACATTTACTCTGCTCAGTGGTGGACAAAGAACTCAGATCCTTCACTTCAGCAACAGTAGAAAAGCATAGTTTAAACATACGTCCTTACAAGTAAAAGTCATGAATTCAAAATGTTACTTGAAGCTACAGGAGGTAACTTTTACTTTTTAACTGTCAATATATCCTGACAGTTCTTCATGAGACAGATAGTCTGTGAAAAAATCATGTTCATATGGCTGCTCCTGTGTTGCTAATGGCATTTGCAAGAATCAACTACCCCTGTACGAAAACATCCAATCAGAGACAAGGACTCTAAGACAGTTGTTTTGCACCAGGGTGGCATACACCTGCGGTGCACCAACTAGGTGGAGTCTGCACACCATTTGACGGGTATCATAGCCAGGATATCAGCCGGATCCACTGCTGATTTGAGCAGCGACCATATGGCTCATACTGTACAAACACAAACAAATCAAGGGACACTGATAAAACAGAAAACTGATGAACAGGCCAGCCGTTAGTTTACATTCAGGGGACAACATTTTCAAAAGTGGGCCACTATCCACACCTATTTTTATACATCCTGCAATATATAATCCAATGAATCATATTTCCACATGTATTTTGTATCTACTTGTACTTGTATCTACTGTTAAGACCTTGTTTTCTTATTTTGAAAAGCAGAGGTAGTCACTTGTGTGTCCTTGGCTGAAAAAATGCCCTCCAATGAATGATTATAAAAAAGTAAAATGAAACATTCATTGAGGAAATTACTGCAAGGTATGAAATCATAAAATAATTCCAGGAGTGAACAGTTGTTTTTTGTTCATTAGGCCGATTCATTTAATCATGGGTGCTACTTCATTTAAATATTGGTCAATACTGGTTTAAATTAGGGCAGCACGGTGGTGTGGAGGGTGGCATTGTTGCCTCACAGCAAGAGGGTTCCTGGTTTGATCCCAGGTGGGAGCCCTTCTGTGCAGAGTTTGTATGTTCTCTCTGTGTCAGCGTGGGTTTTCTACAGGTACTCCAGCTTCCTCCCACAGTCCAAAGACATACAGGTTAATTGGTGACTCTAAATTGTCTGTAGGTGTGAAAGTGAGTGTGAATGGTTGTCTGTCTCTATGTGTCAGCCCTGTGATAGTCTGGTGACCTGTCCAGGGTGTACCCTGCCTCTCACCCAATGTCAGCTGGGATAGGCTCCAGCTCCCCCGCGACCCTCAAGAGGACAAGCGGTTACAAAAATGGATGGATGGATGGTTTAAATAAACAATTTAATTATATTTCCCACCTTTGCTGATTAACAGTTTTTGTGTGAAAGGAATCAAAGGCCTGTCCCAAATATAGGCCTGCTGATTTCAGTGATTTAAGCGAATAATAGTCTGGGCTATTAATTGAAGTTTTATGGTAACTTTTTAAAACATAAACAGTAACTATAAGTGTCAAAAAGTGAGTTAAAGGTCCAGTGTTTCCCCTTGATATGTAGTAAGGTAGTAACATAAGTAAGGAAGTAAGGAAAGTAACATAAGTTCATCTCAGTTTACTTGTCATTATGACTGGCAAATGTATGCTGTGAAGCGAAATGACTCCTCTGAGAGCGGAATATCCTGTCACAAATGCATTTTATTCTCAGACATGAGGCTTTCATAAACCAGAGGATTAACAGTGACACACCACATCATCCAAATCATATGTCCTGATGCTACTAATGACTTCCACGTTGCATCCATGCAGCCTGCTGTGAGAGTCCCACACTTCCTTTCATCCTGACAAATGAAATGAGTTGTTAATGTTCTGTATGACAAGCTTTTTCATGATTTTACCTCATATCTGATGCTTTCTTTTCACATTACAGATTTCAAGGAACTCCTATTTGAAGTCATCTCTATTGCTATTATAATAAGTGCAGTGTCGTGAGTTGGGAGCAAATTATTCTTCTGCTCTCCTCCTGCTAAAGTCTAATAAAAGAAGTGGGAAATTAAACCACTTGGTTTTGTTGGAAGCTTCACTTTTGGGAACTGAATAGGCCGCTGGAAACTGAACCCAATAACACTTGAATCATCCATGAGAGACGTCAGCCTGCATCTAATTAGCGATACTCTGATCCTGTGAAAGCAAGGCGACCATAAAACTGGACTAATATATCTCCCCTCCTTTTGTTTACGTGTCTAATTGTTTGCCTTTTTAATAACGGTTGCTATTGACCGGCCAGTGGAAGATCTACAACCATGACGCAGGTTGTGTGTGACGCACGGGATGGGCGGATTTTCTCCTCAAACGCTGCGAAAAATAATCAACTCAGCGTTTTGTTCCTACTCTGGGTCAAACATTAATCAGACAATGATGGTGCTTACTTCAGAGCAGCCTCACTTTCTTAGGATGTTTCTGCAAAAAAAGATTTTCTTCACTAGTTATTTCAAAATAAATCTTAATTAATTCTGATTTTTTTTTGGCACCAGAAATGTGTCAGATCATCATCATCCAATTGCTTTTATATATTATTCCCCCTGATAAACAATGAACAAAAATTATTTTCAGGACTAAACACTAGCTGAAATGTCTTGGCAGGATGGACACTTTTTGCAGTGTTCACCTCCTCTTCCTCCTCCCTCTCCTCCTCCTCCTCCTCCTCTGTAAGGACAGAGGGGGCAGGTCCTGTTGTAGTGGGCTCTATTACTGCCTTGGCAGGTGATGCAGGAGCTCACACGGGGCTTGAAGAGCCTCCCTGCTTATCTGGTTATAATAATAGAGAGGTGACCTGGTTTCAGCACCGCGCCTCGTCAACAGCTCCAGTGCACGCCGGAGATTTGGCCAGCCCCTCCCCGCCCGGTGCGTCTCACAGAGCGGGTACTCCAAGGCGCAGCCTCCACGGCAGTTTCAGCACCAGCGGCCGGCCGGAGCAGAGCGGAGCTGTCCACACATTCAGCACTTTGGAGGAGGGAACCGGACCACGGACAGTAAGGCAGCCGGGATATATCTTCCTCCTGGACACTCCGAGACAGCTGATTTCAGGATGGCGTCAAAATACTTTGGCCTTTTCGTCCTTTTCCAGCTTCTAGCACTGAATGTAGTGAGCCAGATATCTGCCTTCCCCACACCTACAGCCTCAACGGATGGTGAGTTGGCCATCGCCTCTAACCATGAGATTATAGTCATGTAATGTAAAGCATTTGTTTGTGGAATACTATGTTTATTAATGTAAAAATAGTATTGAGAACTGCTGCTGGAGGCAGGAGATTACGCAGGAGATTTTAAAAGCACCACAAAGTGCAATAAGGTCACAGCACTCTTTGTTCAGCACACATGGCTCCCTATATTCAAAATACCTAAAGTGTATCATAAAAAAATATTGATAATCTAATCCTTTAAAAGCATTAAAATATCTGCAGAGACACAAAATGTTACCATCACACTTGTACATCTTGTTCAGGTCATATGAGCAGTTAAAGGGATGTTTATTGGAAATTACTGAGCAGTTACTGTTTATCCTTGTACATAGGTTTTATAATGTTTTGTTGCCTGTACTGTTTGGGAGCTACATTATTTTATTCATCCATAAACCTGTTGATTAAGAAAAAATAGAGCACAAAGCAGTGCCTTTAAAGTTCAGCTCCAGCTCAGCAGTGACTGGCGGGGTTTTTAATGACTCCTGCTCGCATGTTATGGCCGCTTGTGGTCTATTTTCGACGCAGTTTAATCTTTTGTTTGATAATCCGGTTAAGCTCTGCCTCTGTGGTGCATGGTGAGCTAGGAGAGCAGAAATGGACACACACATCTGACAGATACAAATGTATTCAAATGACAAGAAACACATAATTCACGGTTTTAAAAATTGTGACACTTTTAATGGAAGTAAATGATCTCATCATGGATTTGTTAAAACGTTTTTATTTATGTGCAGTTCACATTTGTAACATGTAAAACCCGAGTCTGCTTTCAGCCACCAGTTTAGTAAGTACATGTTTTTTTATGTTGCAGATAAAACTGTGTACAACAGACAGCTGACAGAAGAGAGGCCCCTACAAGAGCAGGTAAGCTCTCTTCCTCCATGCCCCAAAGCTAATTTCCTCATCCAATATCCAGTCAAATGAGCTTTATGGTCACTTGTCAAACAACCTTGGTATTAGCCCAGCAAACATTATTAATCAGATCTTATATCCTGAGTGGAAATTATTTCTTTAATGTTCATCATTTCCTCCAGATTGCTGAGGCAGACAGCGTGAAGGCTGCGGTGCAGTCAGCTGGTAAGAGGAAACCTTACTGCCAATCAATTAATGACTTTATTTCCGCCTGCTGGATGGGTTCATGTTGCAGCACTTCCAGTAAAACAGGCATCGTCTGTATCGAGAAAAAAAAACTATTAGAAGCATATTAATGTGTTCATCTGCAGTTGTATTTTTCCAGTTTGATCATGTCGTGTCTGCTGCCTTTTCAGAGAGCAAGCGTCCCTCTGCCTCCAAGGACGCAGAGTCAGAGCAGGACCTTGATGACTTCACCGTGCTGAAGTCACTGGCTGATGGCCAGAAATCAAAGGAAACCACTGAGGTGCCGCTCAAGAAGGAGGACCAGTACGTCCCAGATGAGTCAGACTCCACCAAGAGCCGGCGCCTGGCTGAGGACTACGACTCCACCAAGAATGGGATGGACTACGGCAAGTACCAGGGTACGCACACCTGTCACCATGCATCTTGCCCATATAGGCCACTGTTTGGGTCTGACTCCTTCTGCTTGTGTGACCTTTGCCCCCCAATGCCAAGGGCAGGCCTCATGCAAGATGCTTCTGACTGTCGCTGGCAGGCCACCAGGCAGACATTTTGAGACAGAATAGGCAGAGGAAACACGTGTGTGTGATGGGGATAAGCAGAGACAGATAGAAAGAGTCAAAGACAGGACACGTGAATGCAAGAGGGAGAGATTATCCTCTTCCTCACAGACACTGTTGTGAAAGCTTATGCTGCGGTACCAGCTCGCTGTCTTCACAGGAGACTCTTTAATGCATGGCTGGGATTTTTTCTGAAAGACAGGGACCATTAATGTTGAATCCATATTTCATAGTTCACTCAAAATCCAATCATGCTGACACAGATTTTGAGTCTCAATAGATTTCATCAGCTCAGCACACATTTCACTGTACACGCATGTAATTTGATATCCAGTCCAGTCATCAGCATAAAGCAGAGTCTCTGAGGTGAGGTGACTCAGGCACAAAGCGCTGAGTGCTACACTTCATCGATTCATGCGGTCGGCCCGGCAATGACAAGCAGCTCGTCAGGTTACGCTACATCTAAATTTGGCAAGCGCAGTCTGGATTTCATTTCTTATTTCCTTTAGTGACACAGAAATAGGCCCGTTGTTTGAAGGTAAAGTACATCACCGATGAGTCAACCTGCCAATATGGGCAAAAGTATTCCAGCACTGCTTATTTTTATTGTGCGTGGACCTTGAGGAGCAGCAGGGACTGTTATGTAAGAGTCAAGCTGTAACAATTGCACATTTCTTACTCAGTCATGTGGATAAAGATATGTTGAATATGAGGAGGAGAAGACAAAATTATCTTTGCCACATAGTGAGAGAGAGACTTCATTTTTAGTTCCAGGTTTAACACATTTTTTTCAACAATAGAGAGAAGAGGAAGGAGGAGAGAATAAACAGTCAAACAGATTAAGCATTAAAGCACAAACACCTGCTTTCTGTGGCTAATAAGCATGTTTAGGAAGTTACAAATGATGACATATGTGTTGTTTCCTTTCAGATGACCCAGAAAGCTTCCGCCAGGTCGACGGCACTCCGCTGACAGCAGAGGACATTGTCCAGAAGATCGCAAACAAGATTTACGAGGAGGACGACAGAGGGGTGTTCGACAGGATCGTCTCAAAACTGCTCAAACTGGGGCTGGTAGGTTGTTAGCTTGTGTGCCGCTCGATTCGACACA
This sequence comes from Epinephelus lanceolatus, assembly GCF_041903045.1. NCBI lineage: Eukaryota > Metazoa > Chordata > Actinopteri > Perciformes > Serranidae > Epinephelus > Epinephelus lanceolatus. Next base: position 15,248,475 of record NC_135735.1, read on the forward strand.
GCGTGTAGCGTTACATTTACTCAACAGGAACTGTCTCTCTCATTGCACTCCCTGTCTCCTCACCAGCAGAGGAAGAGATGTGTGAATTGTACTTTGTTCCATGATTTCCGCTGTAAATTACTTTTTTTTGACACTCAATAAGTAGTTTGGCGGAGTCCAAATTGCTCCCTGAGATGGTTCTCTCAGTGACAGTGATCGATATGTGATACAAAGAGGTTTATAGTCAGTGCACGCTGTTCTGTTCTAACACGTCTGACAGCACATTTGTTATTACAAACAATTGTTCTCAGTCTTTTTGTCTTTCTGTAGATCACAGACAGCCAGGCGGATACTCTGGAGTACCAGGTGGCTGAGGCACTCCAGGATCTCATCACCGAAAACGCCAAGAACAATGAGATTGAAGATGTTGAAAGCAACAACCAAGAAACCAGAGGACAGCAGGACGACCAGGGTTCGGACGCGAACAGGGTAAAAACCTGCAAAGAAGTGATAATGATGATAACAATAAGGATGACAATAATACAACAAAAAACTCTGGCTTCTCCAGGATTCGTGGGGGCCACCCAGACGCCGCTACAATGAAGACGAAGAGGATGAGGAAGAAAATGATGACGACACTGAGGACGAGGTGGACAGGGATGCAGAAGAAGAGGGAGGTGACACAGCCGACAACAACTGGGACAAAGAAGAGGGCAACGAGGTGAGTCCCGAAGACGGGCTCAAGGACCTGCAGTACTTCCCCAACTTCTACCGTCTGCTCAGGAGCCTCGACTCAGGTAAAAACACACACACACACACCCCGAGGTTCGTTTGACAGTTTAGATCAAAGACACAAACATCATCGCTTCACAGCATCCTTCATCCAAAGATAGAAGTTCTCCAGATCAAGAACAGGGCTAGAGAGCCGTTGTTGTCATGGCAATATTGTTCTCAAGGATGAGTCAGTGCTTGTTTTGTCCGCCTTTGTTTCCCTGACGCATCTTCCTAGGAAGTGTGGATAAAACACACACACACACATCACTAATTATTTATAATCCCTTCATCATGACCCCCACAGTCAAACACCATGTGGTAACATTAACGCCACGGTAGCCAATTACCATTAGCTGAGCATTAATGCTGGATTTGCTCCCTGGTTTGCCGCTGCAGATCAAGACACTCAAGAAAGAGAGACATTGATCACCATCATGAAGACACTGATAGACTTTGTGAGGATGATGGTGAAGTACGGCACCATCACGCCAGAGGAGGGAGTGTCCTATCTGGGTAAGACATAACACAATAACAGCACTGTTTATCTGTAGTCTGGTACATTCAGTGCCAGAGCAGCAAGCATAGAATTGTATGACACATGCCACAGTCATCGAAGACCTTGCTGCATTCGTGGTAAATAACTTAATGCACAGTATACATAGGGCAGGGTGCTGACTTAATGATATTGTGTATTTTTCATGTAACAGTTCATTCTTGACCCTGGAAATAGTTCCATTTATTAGCTTCCTCTGAACCTTTCAACCCAAATATAACGCTCATGATGTGGTTGAAAAGTCCAGGAAAGAGTCCAATAAAATCTCCCATAAAAGCTAGTACTGTAGACCTTGATTTAAAGGAGCAGTACGCAGGATTTAGTGGCATCTAGCTGTTAGGATTGCAACTTCCAACCAGCTGAAACTTCTCCCCTGTGTCAAACGTGAACTCCTGGTTAGAATTCTTTATTCTTTAAGTGTTAATTGTTCAGGAGATTTTTATTGGGAGCCGAATTATCCTCAGAGGTCACTTCCTCTCAGAAACAACTGGACCAGGTCATTTAAACCAGTGAAAAACACTGAATAAAGCAGCTTCGCATTACAAATCAGTGTCTCTCTGACACTGCTCAACATGTTGGAGACAGCTGCTAGCCCAGTGCCTGCTGATGTGTGCTTAACTTTTTTCTTTGATAACTTAAGATCCAGACATTCAGGAGGTTTTTAACAGGAGCCAAATTATCTGCAAGGGCCTCAACCTCTCCAAAACAAATGGACCTGGTTACGTACGCTGTGCTTTTTTTCCCGACGCTGGTTAGCTTGTTGCGAAGAGGCTGCAAACTACAGGTCCTGTAATGAAAACACAAACGGCCCTATCTAGACCCAGTGTTTGTCCGTTCTGGGCTACTGAGATTATTTTGTCAAACTATTATATATCTGCTCTCTGTGGAATCATGATCATATGATCATATCAACAAAATGATGTTGTCTAAAGTAATAATTCCCAACTAATGTTACCTAAACTAACAAAAAGGAGGTTTTGTTTTACATTTACTGAGAGTATCGCTGATTTAAAGCATTACAGTTAAACATGGCTGACATATTCATAGTAATGTGATATTGGTTCCAACCATGTTGAACAGTATGTGTGGTATATGTGTGGATAAAAGGTTTCAAATCTAAGTCTGAATCCGTCCACTGCATTAGCCGCCAGCGCACACGCACTTCTCTGCCTCTGTGTTTTATGTATGTGCTTTTTCCTCGTGTTCTCTGTGTGTTCAGCCGAGCTAATGTTCCCTATCAGCTGGTGCAGTGGAGTGTAAAGCCTGCACGGACAGATTAGTGTCAGGGGCACCCTGTATAACCAGGCTAGTTTTTATGGCTGGCCATCACATCAGTGGCCAGTGGAAAGGTCAGCCACCTGTAAGGGACAGCTGTCATCTCTCTGTGTGAGCCTCAGGAAACCCAAGACAACAGCACTCACTCTCTCTCTGCTCAAATCAGTCCCAGCATGAAGAAAATAGAAATGATGTGCTCTTTTATAACATAGTTGTGCTTTAAAACATGGGGCAGCGAAATCATGTTCATTATAGCTAAATATGTCGATTATTTTCCGATAACTTAATGTTTAAACTGTAAAAAATGGGCATCATAAATTTCCAGAGCCGAGTGCGATGTCTTCAATTTGCTTGTTTTCTCTATCCAGCAATCCAACATGGAAAGATATTCAGTTTACAGTCATGTAACACATAGATAAGCAGCCAGTCTTCAAATTAGAGAAGCTTAGAACAACAACAAAAAAAGTTTGGCGTTTAATTAAACTGATAAATCAAAAATTCTCTGTCTATTGAGTAATCAATTCATCAGCTAATCGGATCAGAAATACAATTTCTGGCCAATTGGAACACATTTACAAAGTGTAAATGCCACTATAAAAGCTGTGATCAAGTATTAAAACTAAGGCTGACCTTACGTAGGCTGCAGAAGGATTAATTAGTGCTCTTTGAAATGACCTCCAGCAGCGTGTTGTCTCTTACAGCGGAACAAATGATCACACCAGAACAAAACAGGCGTATACCATTACAAAAGCCTAGGGTTTCCTAGGCAACCCCCCTGGCATTATGTAGTATAGGTTGTGAGGAGATAACAGGACGGAATCCCGCCATCGCCTAGCAACAAGCTAATGCCCCCCACTCCCCACCTTCACTCCCCCCACCTAGGCTGTGAGGCTCCAGTGACTCACCCAGGTACACAACTGAATACACAGGGCTGTCAGTCAACGCTAATCGGGTGATACAGGCCCCAAGATAGATGGAGATGTAGAGGAAGAGAATGGGGGAGGAAGAAAGATGGTGTTGATGTGTGTGTGTGGGCAGAGTGAAATAATGGGCTTCCACAGCGCTACAGGTGGGAGGAGGCAGCTTAGATACACAGAAAGTGCAAGTGAGATGCTTAGATAATAAGAAATGAAAGCGAGTGAAGGCAAATGAGAGGGGAAATCATTTTGGATCCTTGATGTTCGGTCACAGCGCTGAAATCAAACATTTCTGTTCGTCTTATCGCTTTGTTTTCTTTGTGTCCTAACATCCAGATATCTAATATCCTGTCACCGTGCAAGAGTCCCGAAAGATCTGGACCTGATTCAGCTGCTCTAACCTGTAGACATATTTTCTTCTCTTTGCACGGTGGTGTACTCAAAGTAAATGACCAGAATGTCTCTAACTCTAAATATTGGAGAGGTGCTTCTTAAGAGCTTGGGTCGCACTTTACTTTTAGTCCCCCTATTCAGTATTACAGGCCCACGTTTATACTGAAATAAGCTTCCTGCAGTGGTGGATGTAACTAAGTACATTTACACACTGCACTGAAGTACAATTCTAAAGGGTACTTGTTCTACACTTGAGTAGGCTATTTCCATTTTATGCTAATCTTTCTAGTTTTACTTCGCCACATTTATGTTAAAGCTTCAGTTACTAGTGACTTTGTTTATTTATGTTTTGTATCAATAATCTACATTTGCAAATAGGTTATAATATATAGTCTAGGAGCCAGGACCAGCTGTCAGGATGTTTTCTAATACCTTTTTTTCACTATTATTTCCTGTCAACCTAAACCTTGAGCCATCACAAGTTGAAAACGAACATCCCCAACTCCAGACCTTTTGGTATCAAGGGGCCAAAAACCCTGCCATTCTACTTTAAAATACTGCCTGCGACACCCCAAAAAAGGCAACAAAAAAAAATACTGTAAGCTTGACTGACACATTCTCATTAAAAATGACAGCACTTTATGCTAAATGTCACTTCCTCACTTGTATATAGAAAATTCCCCAAGTTCATGAGCTTCAATCTGAGCCCAAGATGATAATATAGGTTGAGCCACTCAGCAGAGCAATTTAAATGAGCTCCACCTTTACCAGCAGCAACATTAAAAACTAACTAACACTAAAAGTATAATTTATAAGACATGGTGGAGATGTGAAAGGGGACACCCTGGTTAACTATCTAGACCTTGAGAATAGGGGCTAAGACACTGAGCAGATAGTATCTAAATTGTGTTTACTAAAACGTTGTCTAGATTTAAGATAAAGACGTGCATGTATCAAGCAGGAACCAAAGACTGACCAAGAACCTAAAAGCTAAACTACCCTCACCCTAACTACTAAATGGTCCCAAGACATTTATTCCATCAGTCTAAACATTGGTTAAATAGGTAAAGTACAATAAATACGGACATATGGCAAGTGGAACGAACAGTACACTTTAAATGGATGTAGGAGTAACGAGATAAGAAGTGACTAGCTGTTTATGGTATTCAAGCTCCAATATATTAGCTTTAGCTGCTGTCTAAAGCTCTTTGTGAAAACAGACACAGATAGTGTTAGTAAAACACAGTTGTATATATAAAATATGTATTTATAGGAGAAACAGTGATGATAGCTGCCCACAACTACATCATAGTGTGTTAGAAACCATGCATTGAATGTTCAAATAGGGCTTGCACATGCTAAACACAGGGACTTAAAGTAAAGTGTAACTGTAACTTGATATACGGGATGAAATTTCAGCTGCTATCTGGGATGTGTGTGTATCTTCAGAACATCTGCTCTCTCTATTTCTGGACATAATGTTTACCCCTTTGTTAATCCAGAGAGGATCAGTTGTCATTTGACTTGAGTCTCTGAGAACTATATGATCTGTTTGTGTCACTCAGCTGATTTAGGGTCTTTTATGTTCTCTAATCTCGTTGTGAAAGCGTAGCCCACTGTAATAAATGTAGTTGCTGATAAATTATCTCTATTACTGCTGCTCTGTAATAGAGAGATTTTCTTTCCCAATATTCAGTCCACAATGCATTCATGAATTATTGAAAATTATAGTGCAAGAGATTTTGTTTTTTGCTGTCGTCATACTCTTGAATCTCCCTCCCATTAATTAGATGGAACCCTTTTCTAATGATAATCACCCACTGAGTCACACAGGCACAGCCTGGGGCTTTCAAACAGATAAGAGGTTTTCATTCATTGTCTGCAGAGTGAACTGACGTCATAATGCTGATCAAATCTGAAGTAAATGTTTGGCTTGTTTCGCCCCCATGCAGAGAACCTGGATGCTATGATAGCCATGCAGACCAAGAACAAGCTGGGAAAGTCTCTGGGGCCTCCGGACTTCATTGGACCCAACGGTAAACAGCCTCACGAGTTAGCCAACATCTATAACAGCATATAATTTAATTCTGTGTGACCATATGTATTAAGTATATTAGGCTTTGTGGAGATACATGGGCGTAACGCAAGTATAGGAATAAAAAGGTTTGTTAAATATGGTTTAAAATATGGTTTGATCATGTTATTACCTATGGGAATAATTTAATTGACAAAACCACTTGGTAACCAACAGCATACCTTTAAGTGTTTTAAAACCTTTTCGGATATACAAACCAACTTACTCAAGAATTGTACTGAAGTACAAATTTGAGACACTTGAGTACTTGAGTTGAGTATTTTAATCCCATGCAACTCTCTACTTCTACCCCACTACACTTCAGAGGGATTTATTGTGCCTTTTTCTCCACTACAATTATCTTAACTTTACAAAGGTTTTTGCACAGAAAACATATGAAAATGTACAAGTGCAGCTAAAACTATTAGCTTAAATAACATTTTCAATGCAGGACTTTTACTTGTAACTGAGTACTTTTACAGGTTGGCATGAGTACTTTTACCTCAGTAAAGGATCTGAATTCTTCCTTCATCACTGACTAGGACAAAAACATATTGGGTGCGTTCCGAATTGCATATTTTTTCTTTATACTTTTAGCAGGTACTGCAGCTGTCCTTAAAAAATACACAGTAAAGCACACAATCCCTGAACTTTGACCCTCTTGCTTTTATATCTGTTACCTTGGAGATAAACAAACGCCACTTATTGAGCTCACCAGAGACAAAGATCAACCTCTTTGCTGTTAAACTTTAAAGTAATTACTACGCAGATTGTAGATTCTAACATTATATTTGTGACAGTGAAATCACATCTACAGTTCTCTGTTCTCTCTCTTATTCACTTAAACAATCAATATTCCTATTATTACTATTGGAATGATCTTCAGTTACTTGAATGTGCTGTCATCCATCACTGAGACTTCTGGGAACTGTCAATCGGCTGTCAAGCTTTCATCGGTTTGTGGCTCGGTTGATGTGACATATCTTCCGCTGTGTGGAGGATTGTGGGTCAGAATAGCCAGAAAAGCATGCTGGCTTTCATACAGCAAAATCAGACAGGATGTTGTAGAACATCCTGGTATTTTTGGCATACTGCATTTGACTGACTATGTATTGAGGCATACTCAATCTGGTGGATAGTTAGATGAGAACATCAACACCACTATCAGATCTGTCTGTTAAACATAAGGCTACAGCCAGTTAGCTTGTCTTAGCATAATGACTGAAGAGAAGGGGAAACAGCTACCCTGGCTCTGTCAGAAGAAAATGAAATCAGCCTACCAGCACCTCTAAAGCTCAACAAAAAAAACATATTATCTTGTTTGTTTAATCCTTATAAAGCATAAATATAGAGTCTCCAGGAAGTCGCCGCTCACAGCCCTCCATAAAACAGCAGATTGTCATTTTTACACTTTGTACAGATAAAACAAACAGAATTCAACGTGTGAATTACTCTCTGCCAGAAACTGAGTAAGCATATTTCCCAAAATGTTGAACTGCCGCTATAAGTAGCAGCGATTTTTAATGCTCCATGTGTTTTTTCTTTGCTGTAGGAAAAATCTTGGATGAGGACGACAACACGAAGGCTGAGGCCGCCAAGATGCAGAAGGAGTATGAGAACCTGAAAGACTCAACCAAGGAGGAGCAGCCATCAACTGAGACCAGTCAGTCCACTCCCCAATCCTGATGACCAGAGGAAACATGAATAGCTTTTTGTGTAGTGATTTGATAATTTGACCAAATAATTTGATACAATTTGATTCTCTGTGCCGTGTAAATTGCATGACTCGTTTTTTTGTTTTAGTTTGTTTTTTGCATTATGATTTCATTGTTTTGTTTTGTTTTGTTTTGTGTCAAACGTCCCAAATAAACACAGAATTCTCACATATCTCAGATTCCCACCACATCAGCTCAATGAAGCAAAAAATGCTCTTCACTCCACCTCAGTAAAAGGTTTTCAAAATGAGCCTGAATGTAATGGCCGTGACCATTTCCGACCTTTTGTTTTCGCTCAGCGGGGCTGACAGGAACAACACCGTGTAGTCCAGGGCCAATCATAGTTAAGTCCCTGCTTGTGCCTGAACTAGGCCAGTCCAATAACCCTCACAGGAAAGCTTGTCACAGCTGTCATTATTTTCTCTCCGCTCATCAATCTAATCCACACAAACACACAGACAGGCACGCATACAAAAAGGAAAAACAAAACGAAACACAGAGCAGGATTACCACCAGGCAGTCATTTCAGTTAGAAATGACGTAAATCCTGAGCAATGGCAATTAAACTCTCAGTAATCTGTACATAAACAGGCTGCAATGAGTTGCATAATATGATATTTATCAAAAAAATCAGGGGCATGTGTTTTAATCTAGATTTAATCTGTGGTTAAATGATAGTCTGATTTTAATTGGTGGTTAATATCAACTTAAATCTCAAACCTGGAGATTTTATACACTAACTGTAGCCCCTACTTTTCCACACTGAGTGGGTCTTTTTAAACCACGGCCAGAAAATAGTGTTTTATTGTGCTGCGAAGTCAATATGAAAGAAATATCCTTGCTGTCAGCGTGCTCCCATTGCTACAGAAATTTCAAAGTTAAAGCATAAAATCTTGCTTTAGGACAATTTTGTGGTATAAATAATTGATAAGTTCAAGGCTTGCTGAGTGGAAGTACCACAGAAGTACCACAGAAGTAGTAAAGGCAAAAGAAGAACACTTATTTTTTATTTTCTGAATCAATCAAGAGGCAGATTTTAACATTTCTTTTTCTCCTCTTCTTACCAGATCAGCCTGGCAAGTCAGAGACTTTCCTGGAGGCCATCAGGAAGAACATCGAGTGGTTGAAGAAACACAGCAAAGAAGAAGGCAAAGATGGTGAGACACACTCGCTTGATCAAATATTTCTGGTTGAACCAGTCAGTCTAAACTGCTCTCACTGCTCCAATCTTTGCTGAGCTTTAAAAGCCAGACCAAGAAAACATCCTCATTTGCAAGTTGTTGTCTCCTCGCTAAACAGTGGTGGGTCACAGACAGGTCCAAGGCGACGCACTGAAGGACAGAAAATTTGAAGCATCTTTTGTTTGCCTTGATTTGCAATTAAAATGAGTGTGGGATACCGGGATAGATGCTTCACTCCAGATCTCATGAATATGGATAATTCTTGACAAGTCCATCCTAATTATTTGTGATACAGCTTCCTTGTTTGGAGACAAAGGTCTATTCATTTAATCCCTCCTACCTGTTCCTCAGCATTTATGGTGTACATGTGTGCAATTGAGTGTGAGTGAAAAGGACATGTAGTCAGTGATGTCGGACCTGGTTCATAATTAGCACTTCTCACACAACAACACAAAAAAGCCATGAAAAGACCATCACATCTTTGTTATCATGTCTCTGGACCTATAGTGGCGGTAAGTGTGCACTTATATGGACTGCCTTATGCATAGTGTAACTGTCAGCATTCATAAAGAAGCAGCATGTGACCCAGAAACTGCACCAGTCTGCAGAGCTGTGAAAACAGTCCACCCGTCTAACAGGAGAAGCCTGCTGTCGGGCTCTCCACAGTGTAAAATCAATGCCCAGTGGTGCTTCATTAAGCAGCAGAGAATGAAATGTTAATGAGTTCTCACTATTCAGGCCACTGGTCTGCGTCAACTGTTGATCATCACAGCAGGACATGTCAGACAAAAAACACAAAAACTTCTAGCTCAGTGAGATTTATATTTCCTGCTCATGTTCAGTGGGCTGAGCTAATCTGAGTCGATCAATGGCTGATTCAGCCGCTGGTGAGTCAGAGTCACTCTTGAAAGACAATATAAATGACACTTAAAAACAAAGTTTGACCTAGTTTCTCATGTGCATCTTAAACACGGGAGAAAATTAAGGGCCGACACACTGAGCTTAAAGTGCTGCTGAGTGCGGAGCAGAGGGGCCACGAATCAGCAGGGAAGTTTTGTTTGGTGCTCATCTCCAACCTGGCTCTATATAGGACACTTCATTAGCATTCTGGTGCGTGGAGTGGTTGTCTGGGACAACAGGGGCCTCCCCGCCTGCCTGTCAGTGATCTGGGCAGAGGAGACAGACAGATAATGGTGTCAGAGCAGACAGGCTCAGACTGAATGCACACACAGAGTCAAAATGTGCTCCCAAAATCACCCAATTTTCCCATAGTGGCACTCTCGGTGGCGACAGTGTTGCACCAATTCTCTAACACACTTTGTACCACATTAAACCTCATCCCTGTTTTCACTATATTTCCTTCCCTCTCCTCGGAGAAAAGTACAGCTGGAGGAGAACAAAAGCCTTTTCAACCAAAAAGCAGTGTCATAGTAACAGAGTGGGCGACGGGCCATATATTGTGTTTACCAGAAGCACACATTAGGACAATCTCAGTGGACGCTCTGTGTGCGTTTAAATGTGTGCATACATGTGTGTGTACGCCTACACACTACACAGATTAGCTTGAGGAGCAGATGGACGTGAAGCGACATCCTGGTTTCGTCTCGCCTGGCTCCTCACAGCCAAGATTGAGGGAAGCAGTGCTGCTGTCTCTAATCACATTCAGTTAATCCCTCACACACGTCATGTGTGTCATCTTGCAAAGCAACAGTATCCTGAGGCGATGCAATAATAAATGACTGCTGTTAGAAACGTCTTCAAGAAGTTTTTTTTTGTGACTTTTTGGCCGTCCTCTCTGTCCTTATTTTTCTCTCTTTACTCAGAGTCAGTCAGAGTCAGATAGAGCAGGGAGGAGTGGTGCAGCAGCAGCAGCAGCTGTTTGCCTGCTCTATGAAACTCATTTGTTACCATGATGGATAATACAGAGTTAGGCTGTGGTCATCTCTAAATATAGCCACATCCTGCTGCTGCCTTATGGTGCTTTGTTAAGTGACAATGAGCTGTCTGGAGCAAGGTGAATAATACAAATGGTTCTCCAAAAAAAGGGTAAAAAACAAAAAAAAATTAAAGGTGCATCAGGCTCTTTTAGTATTTGAGAGAACCTGGTTTGTTTGACATAACTCCCTTAGCAAGCCTAGACACATCAAACCAACTTTAAAGAACTAGTGCTGACATAGACGGCCTGTTGCGTCATCTGTGCCTTGCCAGAAGTTGTACTTGGACACACCGCAAAAACAACAACCAACAACCAACTAGCATGTACATTCGGCATCTGCGCGAGAGGAAATAACCCAGCAGTATTCATCATTGAAAAAGTGAAACCGGAAGAATGACAGGACAGATTTAAGATGCTAGTTAGCCGGTTAGCGCCATACATGGGGGTCATCCCTATGTTTCCCAGGTTCTGTGTTTCCCGGGTTCTATGTTCCCCACTTAACCCTGCAAAAAAGGTGCTATGTTCCCCGCTTACACAAAAAGGGTGTTTCCACTTGGTTGAGTGGGGAACATAGAAACCTTTTTTGCAGGGTTGAGTGGGGAACATAGAACCCGGGAAACATAGATATGCTCCCCACATGTATGATAATGACTGGATCCAGTCCAATGGAATTGCTCGCCTGGCACATACACCAAAAAGAGTTTCTAGTTTCTGGGTTTATTTCCATGGTATCCGGCCCACTGAATATGCGCAGTAGTGTTTCTCCCTAGCCTGCCCTCAAATTCCTGCTCATCTTACAGACTTTATAATGTGATGACATCAAGGATTTTAACATCACTTTTCTGGGCTTAAGGAAAGTTTTACAAATATAAAACTTCCATGGATAAAAAAAAAATCATAATAGCAAGAGTCATCATTGAGCTTGTCTGCAGTTAGAGGTGTCCTGTCAACAGTTTCACAGACATCTCTTTGACAATGGAGGCCTGTGGAGAAAACGCGTTTTGGGCTGCAGGGGATTTTTTCAAGTTTGATTCCATCTTATGCCCTCTTGACTTTAGCCGCTTGTTTGCTTTCCTGTCCTTGGTTTCTCTTCTGGTGCGCTTAGCTGAACTGCCAATCAGAGTGATTTAATTAACCAATGGGCTCCAACGTTTCTGACGCTGTTCAACATGTGGAACCTGCCAAAACAACATACTGCAACAACTAGAGTGACAGGTGCTCACCAACAGCCGACTGAATTCTAAGAATCATTTCATTGTAAGAAGTATAATTTTGAAAAGATGTATCACTCTGATGTTCTGGCCTTCTTATTACATATGTGGTGTGCTCTTAACCTCAGACAAACATGTTAACTCTGACCTTAATCCTCCTTGATAATGAACTACCGCACCAGATTATGGCTTGTTTGGGTGTGCCGCCTTAAGACGTTTAATGTCTGATCTTTCCTGCCAGCCACCATGGCTTCACGATCTTTTCTCTTTGAATCTCAGATTAAAAAAAACCCTCTTTTGTTTTCTCCTTTCAGATTATGATCTGTCCAAACTGAAGGACTTCATGGATCAGCAGGTTGACTCCTACATCGAGAAGGGCATCATCGCCAAGGACGAGGGCGACACCATCAAGAGGATCTACAGCAGCCTGTAACGCTGTCACCCATCCTCCAACCGACCTCTGGCCTAAAACACAGGACTGAATCTGACATTAACATCTCAATCAAAACCCCGACTATTTACAGTTACTTCCCATGGCATGGTAAAATATATACTGTGTATTCAAAACTACCTGCTTAGGGGATCTTGTTTACCCTCTTAGACATTCCCAAAACGTATCAAGAGAAGGGATTTAATAATACTACCAACAAAACAGTCAAATGATTCTTTACAGCTACCTAACTGATTATATTTGCACGCCAAGATCGCAGAGTAATAATCACTAGAATATTATTGAGAGAGAAATCAAAGTATTTTATGTAACCAACTCACACGTCCAACTACATGCTAGCATTTACTCCAACCTGACTCCTGTGGGAAATGAATGTTATGAGAGTATGATGCTGTAGCTTTGTCATCAACTGGTTCCAACTTTTTTTTTTTTTGCAACAAAATGCACATATATCAAGTTGTACTCATTCTGTGTAACCTGTCATAGCCTATTATATTTCTTTATTTTCCAGTGTATATGTGAGATCTTAATGTATTCTTGCTTTTTATTTTACCAAAAATATATTTGTCGTGCATCATGTCAGTGCCCTCCGTACTCCTGCTATGTTCTGTTGTAATTCTTCTGGGGGCCCACTAGGGGGCCGTGTTTGTATCATCAACTCTCTCTGCATGTCTCTGTGAGTTCAACATTTCCATCTCTGTAGAGACTCCGGATAAGTATTTTTAAATGTAAATATTTGTGATTTTTTCCTAAAGTTTAAAAGCAATTAAAACATTGCCTTTTCTTTATCTGTGTACTGAAATGTGACGATGATGCAGCACTGGGAGAAAAAAAACACCTCTAACAGACATCCACAGGCCAGAGCTGTGGAATCAAGTCAAGTCATGAGTTTGATGACTTTAGACCAGGGATGTCAAACATATGGCCAGGGGGGCAGAACTGGTCCGCCAAAGGGTCCAATCTGGCCCACTAGATGACTTTGCACACACAATATTGATGCACTTGTGAAGGCTAAAATGTGCCAGGTTTAATGAGCAATTTAAACAGTGAGCAGATACTAAATCTAAAATGCTGCCTCAGAGGCTTTTCCACACTGACCAGAATACAGTTCTCTGAATAAAACAATGCATACTTACTGTGGTCATGTTTGCAGATATTGAACATTGTGCAACATATTGTAAAGTAGCAGCTTCAGTACAAAATAATCTGTATCAGACTTAGATCTTAAAATTATATGCGTGGAACCCTGAATATTTTTCTGAGGATATCTCAGGCTGTTCATCATTTGTTTTTTAAATGGATGAACGTTTTCACAATGGACGTTTTTACACTATAAACTGAAAGATCTTAACAGATTGTTGTTTATAGGTTATTATGCAGTGGTTTTACTGGTCCGGCCCTCTTGAGATCAAATTGGGCTGTACGTGGCCCATGAACTAAAACGAGTTTGACACTCCTGCTTTAGACTCAACTCAACAAAATCCAAAAAGAATTCCAACTCGACTTTCAACACCAATGACTCGTGGCTGGGGCTGCACAATTGCAGTATGGCCAAGTGCAGTATCAAATTGCAGGAGCTGCAGTTTTTGGTGAAATGTGTCATAACAAACTTTTTTTAAGTGAAGCACTGTGGTGTTACAGAGATGCCCCATCATATTCCAGATGGAAGGGAACATGCTTTACATCATCATCATTATCTTTAAAACATTTTTTTCAGTAAAAATGAAATGTAAAATTTACCATTTCTACTGAAAACATATATCATATATACCATTTCCACTGTATGACATGACTTGAGTGGAGATCTGTCTTGATTTTGGGACTTGACTTGTGACTTGAATGGAGAGACTTATTTGTGACTTGCAAAACAATGACTTGGTCCTGCCTCTGCCCGGTGGGGGAGTGTAACTAAGTACATTGACTTAATTAATGTACTTAAGTGCAGTTTGGATGTACCGGTACTTTTAATGAGTATTTCCATTTTATGCTACAATCAACTTCTACTCCATTTATTTAAGGCTTTAGTCACTAGTCACTTCATTTTTGAGTATTTTGTATAATTCAGTTATAGAATATATGAGTCTGAAATTGGCCATTGTACATGATGAGTACTTTTACTGTTGGTGCTTTAAGTATATTTTTATGCTACTACTTTCCAGGACTTTAAATTGTATCAGAGTATTTTTTACACTGTAGTATTACTTTTACTCAACTAAAAGATCTGAGTACTTCATCCACCTCTGCCACAAGAACCCGCACTGCCATCAAAACACTTCACATCTGTTTTAATTACATATTTATTCTCCCCAAATAAAACCCACAGAATTTAAAAGCACAATAAAACAGCTGTTACAGACAGTTCTCCACACATAAATAATGCATTCACACTTCAAAAATAGAGCAGTCCCTTCTTTTTCCCAAAGAAAACAGCTTCTATGAGGCAAATGTTCAAAGGCTTGAGTCCATCCACCGCTTCTGTGTGGAGTGTGCTCATACAGGGTAAACACTGATGAGGAAGGCCTGAATATACTTTCCAATGATACTATTCTAGGAGGGGATTTAGTACATCCGAAGCGGTTAGCGAGTCTAACAGGCTAATCCCTCTGGAATTGCTGAGCGCTGTGTGTGTGAGAGAGTATGTGTGTGAACATATGCAGCAGGTGGGTTCTGTACAGCAGCTTCAGAAGCGTATGACGAGTGGACGGGCACATGTGCTCGGATGCTATTTACATCAGATGCTCCCCCGCACCATTAAGTCTCCGAGTAGAACTGTACGCAACAATGACAATCATATACATCGTAATAATTGCATATCAATAAATAAAAGGCAAACATGACGCTTTTGTTCAACGAGGTTTGGTGAAAGCAAAAAGGTAAAGAGAAAACAAAAGACATGGGGTTGTGGTAGTGCTTGAGCGTGTGTGTGTGTGTGTGTGTGTGTGTGTGTGTGTTGTAAACGGACTAGTCCTTTAGATCTCCTGATATGACGATGTGGGGGCCGTGTAGTCCTCCTCTTTGTTTCTGCAAATGAGAAAAAGATAAACAACCTTTAGTTTCATGGAATTTTCCACAGTGGAAAAACAGTTTCATATGATAGCAAACACACACACGCTTAACTCGTTTACCCTCCACCGCAGCGTCTAGGTAAGCGCAGTGTGTGTGAATAATGGATGAGGCTAACCAAACAGCCGTATTCTTCTCCGTCACAACTGAAGGCTCATCTGGCCTCTCAGTACAATACACTGTCTTGAGCTTAACCATGAAGTTTAACTTTTGCTGTTAAGTGGCCACTCTTTTACAAAAGCTTTTTCTTTAGCGCTACTGTTCAAACTTTTCACCAGGGTTGAGAGAACAGTCCAGCTGCAAAGGATTACAATTAAGCAGGAGGAGATTTATCAAAAGATCAAAATCAATAGAAGACAGAGAGGAAAGTTTTAAACCATGAGTCTGCAGGAAAAATTGAAGAGAGAACAGTAAAGTTAGGAGGCTAAACTAATGTTGCTACAGAGCTATAGGTTTTCTTTGACTAGAGAACATCCAGAGGGATGACCGGATCAATCTTTTAAACTAAGAAGAATCAGCTATTAAGTGCTCGATGCTGTTTGCTCTTCAAGAGACCATTTATGGAAACTGGGAGTTGTTCCAACAGACTGCAAATTCACTCATTTCTTGCATGGATCTAGTGCAAACTTGTGTAATCCCTCATATTTCTGCTGTTTATAGCCATCTTTAAGAAAATAATTCACCCTAACTCCTTCTTTAAGTTGGTCTGTCTCTCAATGGGATATTTCTCTCTCTATCTACATCAAAATTTACATGATGTTTGGTAGAGAGCAAGGTTTAAGGAGCAACCGGTTGATTTTTGCTGGTGATTTGGGTCTGGAAATTCTGTCATTAAATCTTCTTTAGCAGCTGAATAAGGGTTTGTTTACAGAGTCAGAAGTAACTGAGTGTTTCCTTCGAGGGCCTCCAGATTTTGGAGTGACCTGCTTGATGAGTTGAAGCTGGCAAACTCTTTTGTTTTAGATTACTTGTGGAAACAGAAGGATTTTCCATAATCTGTCTATCCTCTGTTACATTAAGACTTTTTGGTTCTTGATCCAACTCAAAAATCTTAACTTCTTTCCTGCATATAATTCGGCATAACAAAGATTACAAGGAGTAAGGAGCTGTTTCTTCTTTTTTTTAACCTTATTATCCATATAATCTTTTCCTTTTATCATCCTTTATAATCTTTTTTTTACTTTTGCTTTGAAAAATGTAAGTGACAACAATTAGCAGATTGTGCAGTACTGACTGAGTTTGTGGAATAATCTGATCAAGTTTTCAGGCTAAAACCTTCATAACATAAATCCATAAAGTGATATCAGATATACGGGATATATAGATATACTCTATGGTCTGCTTAAGGTAATATATCGACCAGTCCACTTTCCCCTATAGTTTGGTGTATGAGGTTTGTGGTTTGTTCCATTTAAGGGATGAGGCCAAACAGGCATGCAGTCTGTGTTTGCTCTGAGACCGTGTGGAAACAACGGAGTGAGCCTCTGTTTGTCTGAACACATAGCAGCTCCACGGGCCAACCTTTGACGTGGCTTGGAGTCGGAGCCTAACACAAAGCTGGGCTTTACCTCAGCTGGTAGGTAAACATTTATTGAGAAATTAAAAACTTCGTCTCACGCATGTACTCAAGGCTCGTGCGCCTTTGTGAAAACAAAACGCAGGTCTGGATTTACTGGCACATCATGAGAAAATGAACAGGAAATGCGGTGCAATCGGAGGGTCATATAATAATGAAATACTTGCAACAGTATTATCTGACAGACAGCATTTATAATTTAAACACCAAGCAAGTATTAACTGTTTATCACATGATGTTAAAATAGTTTTAATTCTGTCATGATTTTTTTTATTCATAAATAAGACAGCACAATGCATTGCCTTGTGAGTTTCTTTCTGGCACTTTGATGTCAAATACTAGATCATAATATAATACCAAATCAAAATCAAATCAACAGGATGTAAGAAACATATTCTTCTGTGGTTGCCTTATATTGATCTAATATGGTATGAACCATTTAGTTGTATTCTTTCAGGAGTAATTAGAGAGCTATAACCTGGTTTCAGACCACCAGTGTATGACAGAAATCAGAGACAAAGGACAGCTGATGTCAGAGCAGCTGCCAAGTCAGTCAGGTAATGTCATCCCGAGGTCAACGGGAAGTAAATTAACATAATGGCTGCTGCAGTAGCACCTGTTTCCACTGTAGCATGAGCAAAACATGTTTCGAGAGCCTGAAGTGGAAAAACAATTTATGCTCTTGTCTGTAGAGGAAACTGCTGCAGTGTGACTCAGTCCTGACTAAACTGATAGTACCAACAACGGCTGTTTGTCTACGAATGGGAGCATGCCAGGCGTCCATTACTACCTCACTACTGAGCAGATGTACCAATTTTCTGTGTCCTCAACATGCAGTGTCAGGAAGACATGCTCAGGCCTGATTCAGCGAGCCAAATTGGCCGCTAAATACTTGACTGTTGCATAATGTGGCATCTGACTAGTACAGCAGGTCTGTGAAGCCCTGATTCCTATCTTCGATCCTCCTTCTGTGGGAAAATTTGCACTTCCCTGTCTCTGTTCCTGCTGACTGGGACGTCCGACAATGTCCTTTCTATTAAACCCAGAAATTACTCAGCTTTTATCTTAACATTATCTTAACCAAGAAAAAGAAGCACCTTTTGCAGGTATCCATCATTTGTAAAGGGCAACAGGCAGATCTAAAACCTACAAAACACACCATCTGATTGGTTGACATGTTGAGCAAACACAGGCCTGAGTGGACCCTTAGGGAATGACTGGTCCGGGGGACTTATTCAAGGTGTCTGCAGATGCCAGACACTTACATTTAATGCTTTTTAAGACCTTTTTTGAGAAGAAATTTAAGACTGATTTTTGGACAAATTACCTTTTTCTTATTAAATCATTAAATCTAAGTATAGAGGTAAGTATTACATATATGTGGTCCTGTGCAGGGGTAGGTTTTATGATTATTAGAGTGAGTTAGGTTCATCGACCGTTTGCCAACAGGTAAGTGCAGGTATTAAGTATTAAGTTAAGTGGTGCATTCAAAGATTTGTAATGCCATAAATGTTGACTTTCACACAAAAGAGCTTGATTAATTTTGACAAAAAGAAAGTTAAAGATGGATAGATGACATTAGACAAAATGTTGACTGCATTTTTGACCTCACATATTCAAACTTAAGACTATTTAATGACTGTTAAAGCCTAATATTTATAAAACTGACTGTTACTTTAATTTAGGCTACATCCGTACTAATACATTTTCATTCTAAAACATCTCCAACCTCCATACACACAAGCATTTTAGCACCATTTCCGAAATAACCTCCATCCTTGTTACTTTCCTGCCCACTTGCTAACACTCCTGAAAAGGCATTTCACATGACCATGCACAGACAATGGGCCTGCGCTTGCCGGTGTAAACAGGAAGCAGGTTGTATACTCTGCGGCTGGTTGCTCAGCTACAGAAAATAGTATGGAGGAAGAACGGCAATGGCGAAAAGTAAAAACAGGGATTTTTTTGCTTGGACTGGCGAAAGAGTGAAACTATTACTGAAAGCAACACATGAGGCAGTAAGAGGGCAGAAAACATAGATTGGTAGTTGGTGCACAGCTAGTATGTAAACGTACAGTATTAGAGCTAAATCAGGAACATTATCCATCCCTGGAGGAAGGATAATGTTACCCACACAAAAAGGATGAAATCACGAAAGGTATATAGGCTTAGCTGTAATGTTTTAGCTTGACACATTGTGACTGATAAGACCCAATCAGAAAACAAAGATGGGTGTTTATATCATCACTTTCAAAAGTCTCTGTTACCGCCTGTCCAGAAAACACAATCATAGAGTTTTCAAACTAAAACGGTGTCAGCAACATTTCCAAAGGTCTCTTTAAGGGGTCGGAAACGTGAGCGTAGTGTGGGAGCTAGGCATAAACGTAGCAAAAGTTATGCGCTTTCAACAAAAACATATTAGTGTGGATGTTGGCTTTGTCAAACAAAAAAAACGATGAGCATTCACAGCCTGGTCTGAAAGTTTGTACTCATCAACAGGAAATAAAAGCAGCAGCAGTTTGGTTGTGGGTTTTCTGCCACCTCACCTGACTTCCTCCTCTTTCAGCCTGCGTGCTGCCTGCTTTGATTGTTTAATTTGCAAGTCCAGTCTGTGTAAGAAGTCTTTGGCTGACAGCTCCTCTGGCTGGGGGGGTTTGGAGTCCTCGGGGGGCGGGGAAGGGGGCGGCGAGGGTCCCTCGATATCCTGCAACATAACACAAGGTGTATCTGACTCCTGGCAGGCTGCGTCGCCGTCCCCGTCGGGAGACTCCAGAGACAGTCCGTTAAATATGTAGCGCTTCTCCGACACCACGGGGATGTTGAGGCTGTTCTTCAGAAAAATGCAGTCGTTGCTGAACAGCTTGTTGGCTCTCTTGATCTGCTCCATCTGGCATATCAGGTTGACAGAAATAAATGACAGTGTTAAAATAGTATCATGTCCATGACTAAGCTACCACCCTCCCTGTTTTGATCCTTTGCACTTAAGCTGAGACCTGCAGACCGAATCATCTTATAACACCTTCTATAAATATGCGGTGTCACTGATATAAACATATGAACTTGCTTATTTGTCCACAACAGTCAGTCTTAAAATCTTTTTCCTTGCAAGTGAGCCAAAAGGATGAGATCATACGTGCATTTTTAACTACAGAGAAATTGTCTACACAGCACTGAAACCCTCTTAGGACACAAACTCTGCATTAAAACTCTCTACTCTGGGATTAGAGTTAGAGATTAAGTTAGTTAGCAGCTGTTTGAGCACGCAAAATTCAATGAACTTGGAATACTATGCAAATCTGTCTTTAAATTTAGCTTCTGATCAACACTAATTAATATTACATTTTAAAAAAACAGTAAAAAGAAAATAACATTTCACAAGATGTTGTGTTCAGGGTCGACTCTCCCCTCAAATCAGCAGCTGATGGCTCAGGGCAGGTGGATATGCAATACTTCTTTCAAAATAAGAATAAAGTAGAATTTAGACGATTTTCTAAAATGAAATCGATTCCTAGACAGTATCCGAAGATGGCTTGATTAATGAGTTAGCGGTCCCTGGGGCAATCTTCTGATGTTTTGGAATGTAATGTAGGACCAATTTCAACAAATACTGTTGCAAATAAAAGTGTGCATTTAAAGGTCCAGTGTGTAGATCTCAAGGGATATATTGGCAGAAACTGAATATAATAAGTTGTGCCTTCATTACCTTAGAATGAGCTGTTATATACTATAGGGAGCAGGTCTTCATCTACAGAGATCGCCCTTTGTGCCGCATGTTTCTACAGTAGCCCTGAATGGGCAAACCAGACACGGGCACTAGATCGTAGAGGTGTGAATCACCAGAGGATCCACGATACGATATTATCACGATACTTAAGTCGTAACACAATATTGCTGCGACTTTAAATATGTTGCGATATGCTGAGATTTATTCCCTTTTTCCAACTGTAAATTATGTCCCTAAACCAAAACTTTGTCACCATCTGTTTTATCTAACAAGATTAAGTTTTCAGTCTGTTCATTCAGCCAGTTTTTGCAAATGCAAAATGTATCTGGTAGACTAAAAAAGCTATTGATTATATTATTCTAGTAGGCTACCAAGAGTTTAATTTGTATTTGTCACATTAATAATTTATATCATTAAACAATCGATACTTTGCACTATGTGATGCCACACAAAAATATCACACTGCTATGCTGTATAGATCCCCCCCCCCCAATCCCATTCTCGTTTTTGTGCCGGTCATCGCAGTTGGCAGACACTCCACGATGAGAGCATTGGTAAATTGGTGTTTTTACCTGTGTAAATCACCAGGTCCATTTGTTTTGGAGAGGAAGAGACCTCTGAATAATTCGGCTCCCAGTAAAACTCCCTGTACAAGTGAAAACTGAATTCTAACCTGTTGAAGTTTCAGATGGTTGCAGTATGCAGTCCTCACTGCTAGATGCCTATTAATCCCCCTAAGTCTTACACACTGCTCTTTTAATTAAATTCTAGACAACTAATAACACCCAGTGAACCTTGGGCTTTTGGGCCAATGAGTCAGGGTGACTTGGGCTCTGGGGCAGTCCAGCCTTGGCTGAAGTATGCATACAAACTTGACAATACTTTCACTTTCAATTAGCTGTAATGAATACTGTCTGCCCCCATTCTCCACCTATCATACTCCTACTATATTTATTGTGTGCTCTTAGAACTGTCACGCCTTTCACCTCAGTGATGTTGACACTTTGTGAAAATGAGAGTAGAATCAGGAAGTGAGCACTATTCCCACAAGGTGAAGTGAAATACAGAAATAGTTTTAGATGAGGACTACACCCACTTTCACATTTCACACATGTCATTCCTATGGTCTAAGACTGTCCAATTATATCAGTAAACATGAACAAATCTCTCCCAAATCCAAAAACTAGACGGCTAAAACTCAAATTTTTGATATCATAAAGTACACAGTCTGAAACTGCTCCAAGGACAATTAATTGGGAAAGATGTCTGATGACATAAGGGGCATCCAGGGGAATGTTCTGGGTGTATGAGTACATTGGGAAGTACTGGGATGCTTAATTCATGAAGAGTTCCCCTTTCAAGTGTTAGGTCACATCCTCCTTCACTAGGCCTAAAGGATGCTGCAGCAACATTTCTGAAAAGCATCAATATAACCCTGAGTGCTCAAAGGCGTTACTGTGATATTTTGGGGTCAGATTTAACTTTAAAGTGAAATCAAACATCAGTGTCGTGACAGATCAATGAATTCAGGAGTGAACGTGATGCCCACATGATAGAGAAAACAGATGATGTTGTGTTTGGCTTCCCTCATCTGTCAGAGAGGACTGATCAAATGCATTAACACTGATTTCATATTCCATCAGATCCTCTTGTCAAGGTGAACATCAAAGCACGAGCTAACATTGCAGTGGTTGTGTGGCAACCTTACCGTAACACCGTATTTGAGAGCAATCCCTTGGAGGGTATCACTGTCTGTAACCCGATGCTCTATGTATTTCTCCCCCAGAGAGGCCGTGACGCTGGCTGTGCTTCCGTACGAGCGGATCTTGGTCCGGGCCAGACTCTGGGACAGTTCGCTCTCTGACTCGGAGCCGGATCTGGACCGAGGGAAGATGGGCTGACCAAATCGTCCTCCTCCATCCCGCATCGGCAGGACAGGCGAAAACTCCGCCATCTTCTCTTGAATAAACAGCGCGGTTACCTCTGTTTGTTTTAACGCTCCCGTTGACTCGCTGCAGTGAAGTAAACGGTTGCTTTAGGCGGCAGGGAGGTTCCCATCCCCGGTCATACTCGGTATGTCAACCCAGGGGATAAGAGACATGTTTCGGGGGCCACTACCTCACGGGTAGCTTTGTCATAGATCCATTACGTTGACGTAAAAACGTCCAGAACGTCCAGGAGGAACAACAATAATACTGTTTCCGGTTAGACTTTCAAAATAATTAACAACACCATCGACTAAAATGATAATTACGAACCTTGATTGAAATGTTTTGAATCACAAACTAGCTATGGAGTGCAAGTATTTGAAGTAAACTAGGATAAACAACAACAAAAAAAGAAATGCTTCAGCTGAAGACAAAACAGAGCTAATGCCAGTCATTCAGTTTCCCAGCACAGTTGCTAACTTCCGGTAGCTTAGCTTCCTGTTAGCATCTGCAACAGAACAGTAATGACTTAATTACTGGGACATAAAATGGAAAATGCACATAAGCTAAACTGTATGATGATTTGTTGTGATAATAAATTAGCTGCATTTTAAGTTTACGTTCCCAAGATTAGCTGGCTCCAGCCATAGACTGTATAAGGCTCCAGCCCTAAGTTGCTGCTACAACACAAAGCCCCTTTTCTCTGTTTTTAAAAAGACTCGTATGGACAATCACCTTAGTGCTTTGAGACTAATGGGAAAAAAAACATACAAAGTCTCTCCTCAAAGCATATGAAAAACTGAAAATATTTGAGGACCCTAGAGAAATTGTGCAGAACTATTAATTAGCTTTAGCCTATTTATTTTAATTATTTTATTTTCACTATCATTTATGTTATTTACTTTATGTTAAATGTGCCTTGTAGGTTGAGAGGTGTTCATTGTGGTTTGTATGTCTATATGTTTTGTAAATGATTCATTCTCAATAAAATAAAATAAAAACCTGTGACTGGCAACAAACTTAGGTGTTAACAATCACAAGGAAATAGAGGTTTAAGAATTGGCACCTTCTCAGGTGTAGGTGCAACTAATCCAAAAAGCAACATATTCTCTTAAAAGTTAAACTAAAATATATCTGTCTGTTCATTACACTAAAGGTATGACAAAGTGCAATCATGTACAGAGGAAATGAAGATACTGTCTATTTAACTAACTGCATTTTTTCATAATGACCATGTACACTAACATGGGACCTTAAAGGGGAACACCACCTACAATAAAAAATTCCAGTAGATTATTTCCATGACTGAGGAAAGTTCAATCAATTTCTGTGAACATGAGCTACTGTCTCTCAAAACTATAGGCCTATAGGATATAGGATATAAGGTCTGGAGCTGCTCTGTTGACAATTAATGGATGCCTGATTTCTTGGACCCACAAAATGTTTGTTTTCTTTTATTTTCATTTTATACCCAAATGAGCTTTGTTCTATTATAGTGTTCTCAGTTTTGAAACTGAAAATGTACCCATATATTTAGAATATTGCTGTGGATGCAGTCAGCATCATCTATAAGATCTTTCCCAAAGTCATTGTCAATGGAGCAGTTCCAGACTTCATACCCTATGACATCACAAATTTGGGTTTTAGTCAAATTGTAACCTCCAGGACTGGAAAATGAAGTATGAACATGGAAGTGCCTGGCCACTTGAGGCTGGCTCCGGAAGCCAGTCAATCCCCATAGACACAAAATGCCCAACTGTACAGCAGAAATAAACATGTTTATAGCCTGTTACAAAAACGATACGGGGGATGAATTTTATAGAACTCAACCGTTTACATTTTATCAGGGCTTAAAGTTATGCATAATTGAGGGCAACTGCTTTGAGTGGCAGGTGTCCTTGGATAGTGTCCTTGGCTTCTCAGTTAGATCCATCCTCCACAGCATCAGCCTCTCACCCAAATATGGTGACACCTGGACCCCCAAGTCCATGAACTAATGGGTGACGTCACGGTTACTACGTCCATTATTTTTACAGTCTATGGTTTTAGCACTCTTGTTTTTGGATTTGGATTGATATTTACTAATATTTTTGGACTGAAAATGGGCAGTTCCACTTGAAGGCAACATCTGCCAACACCTAATCTTGAGGCCCCATGTTGTAGACAGGCCTTTAGTTCAAATCTAGTTTTAAGGGCCTTTTGTCTCAGTATACTATGTAATGTGCTTACATGGTGTATTTTAACAAGCAGAGTTGTGAGTAATTGAGTTAGCACAAACCAAATAGTTCTACAAACTAATACAAAACTGGCTCAAGAGTGTGGACTCAGTTTTTCTGGTTGTCCCTTTTATCAAATAGCTACCTGCTGTAAATTGACCTTGTAAACAGCAGTAAAAATAGTCCCTTGTTAGATTGCTACAATCAAAGATCCTTAGATTCAAGACTGAGCTGGTCACCTCACTCTTCTTGTGTAACACATAAAGAAGTAGGACGAGAGAGATCCTTTCACATTGGGTGGAAACATTTAGCAGGTCTCTGTGACCACTAACTACTGCATGTGACATCTGGAGCCAATGCTGTTATTTGCAGGATGGCGTCCATGAGAGGAACCTGCTTAGCAGTCCCATGACCAACCATGCATAAAAATAGGGTGTTTTTTTTATATTATTACCACATGGAAAAGCTATTAAAAAGATTACAAGGGATTTTCCCAAGATGGGATATCTGTGTCATAAAGTCTGCCAAATGAGGATCTAACTGTTTATACACTAAACAGAATTTTCCCGTATTCCTTGCAATCATATTGACACCAGTCACACAACAAAACCCTTTTATTTTTAGAACAGACAGGAGGTGATACAGTTACAGTAAGAACCTCATAAATTCTGTAGAAAATATATATTGTAAAACTCTCACACTCCATCTGCAGTATATTGAGTGAAGGTATTGAGTTAATTCCAGTGTAAATTTGTAATCACAGTCTGTTATTTAAAGTCCATATTCAAAGTTAGGTTAAAACCAGAATATCTTTTATCATTATGAGATATCAACCTGCAGCCTGTGACAGCCAGGTTAGTTAATCATTGATTGTTGTATGGAAAATGAAAGGCCATAAAGGAACAACAGGATACAGCCTAGCTAAATCTAGTAACCTAGTAACCTAACAGCCTATGTATGAACTCGGACAGTATTCCTCCAAATATCAGTCCCGGACAGCAGCTGGTGGAAATTTTCACTGCCCCTTGTCCCTGTCGTCTGTGCAGTCGGTATGGCTCCTGATTATTCAGATCCCTGAATGGTGCTGAATTACCTGAGTTTGTTTCCTCCATTGTGAATCACTGTGCTAGGGAGTTAAAGCTGTGTTATTAGTTACTCACACATGTAAAAGCAAAGTGCTGGCAGTGGAAATCCATAATTGTACGAATAGGCCAAAGTAATTTTAATGTAGTGCTGGTGAAAGGTAGTAATATGTAATTTAGCAGGAGCACAAAGACTGCAGGTGCTGCTTGGGGACGCACAGGATGTACCGCCATGAAATCTAACTCGCTTTCAAACACACACTGCGAAGCAACAAGTGCATTCATAAAATCTGAATGATTAATTTATTCAATGAGACTCTCAAGGTTATAGATGATCTCACTGTCTGGCATTTTCTAATGGAAATCAGGTCATTAAACTTATGTAAGAGTACAAAGACAGATCTAACAGAGAGAGCTTGATGCATTAATTATACATGATGTTCTCAATGTGAGATGTCACTTTTTAGATTGAACTGCAAATCAGTCTATTATTCATGGTGTATTTGTTGGAGGAGAAGCAGAGCTCACTGCTTTTTGTGAAAATAAAGGCATAAAAAATTAAAGTGATCCATTTTTTTTCCTAGTGAAGTTCATTATTTTTTAAAATGTCTATCTACGGTGAACTACTAGGATTTATTAGGGGTCAAGGCAACAACAGGAGAGTACACTAGCAGACTGACCTCTCTCTGTCTCTAAAATAAAAGTAGCAAAGGAAGGATGAAAAGAGGAAGGAGAAGCAACAACGCTGTGAATCATATGTCACAATGTTACCATGACAGCAATCTCTCCAGCCGCCTCCCTATACAACTGCACCCACAGGTCTTGGAAGAGAAGATATTGCAATCAGTGCAATATGACTCTCACCATCAGTTCACCATCTTTGAGGAGGCAGTGAGCTACATGTCCCTCCCCTTCCTGTGGACCACTGGGACTATTGATATGTTCCAACACCCATACTACCAAACTATTTAGAATGGCAGACAAAAAAATGTCCCAATATATGGTATGTCAAAAAATACCAGGATGTCTTACTGCATCTGGTCACAATGTGCAGTGTGCAAGCCAGCATGCTTTTCTGGCTGTCCTGACCCACAATCCTGTGCAGCGGAAGGTTCATCACATTGACTGAGCCGCAAACAAATGACAGATTCTCACTGACAGGTGATGGAAGCCACAATGACTATCAGTCAATCAATCAATTATGAACAACAGCACAGCTCTTGATGACATTTTGTTGCATCTCCAAGGTAACCTTAAAGGTCCAGTGTGTAGGATTTAGGTGCATCTATTGGTAGAAATTGTATATAATATTTATAACTATGTGGCATCTAAGTTCATAACCACTGAAAATAATAATTGTTGCTTTTTCTTTACCTTAGAATGAGCTGTCGGGGCGTCGGTAGCGTAGTGGATAGTGTCAGAGCCCCATGTAAAGAGGCATTGCCTGGCTGCAGCTGCCGCGGGTTCGAATCCGGCTTGTGGCCCTTTGCTGCATGTCAGTGCCCACTCTCTCTGTCTCCCCATTTCACCTTCTGTCCTGGCAAAAAAAACAATAAAAATAATCTTTAAAAAAAGAATGAGCTGTCTATATCTACATACATCCTCTTCCACGGAGTCCTCCATGTTGTTTAAACAGTGGCCCTGAATGGACAAATCAAACTCTGGCTCAAACTCGGGTCAACTCCATTTTCGTGTTTTTGCATGAGGCACATAAAGTAAGAGAGATAAGATAGTCCTTTATTCGCCCCACAGCGGGGACATTTGCAAAATATCATCCCCTTACAGAGGACATATTAAATATTAAACTGATAAGGACAGATACTACATTTGATTTTAGCCAAAAGGCCAAGACACGAATGAGAAAAGTTTCAGTTCGTAAGATGCCACTGAATCCTACACACTTTAAGTGTAATAGTGGTAACAGCTACATTCAAAATTACATCGGTCTACTTCTTTTTACTTCAAATTTCACGGGACAGACTGGGATATATGAGCAAGATTGTTATCTTCTTACTTCTCTGATCTTTGATGGTTTCTCAGAGCTTTAGGATATATATATATATATATATATATATATATATATCCTTTAACCTGTATACTGAAGATCTGTTCCAGGTTCTACAAAGTAATCCAGCTGACTCAGCTTGCTGAAAGAGACTCCTGGTGGCAAAGCTGTTGTAGCAATTTGGCCACAATGACACCTGCAATCGATTCACTGCTTGAAAAGCTTCACTTTAACTCAACATCACTGAAGTTACAATACATTTCACAATATATAGTGTCACTTTAGATGTCTGAGTGTTTTATTGAATGCAACACCAAACCAGTGAAGTTGAGAAGCATGCTCAGCCGTGCTGTTGACAGTGTGTTGTGGTTCACATCCACTCTCAGGAGCCCCTAGACACAAAAAGTTTAGCCCTAAAACAACACATAAATATATTTGTGCTCCTTCTATTATGCAAGAAGGAAATCCGAAATGTATATCCCCCTGTCTGCTGTCAGCATCAGTGTTATCCAAAATGTTGCAATACTAATGGACTAACGTGAGCGTGAAGACTAGATCATCTCTCATTTAACTTTATTAATCTGTCACAGGTCATTTTAGTCCAGCAAAAATGAACTAGTATACAATATATTTAAAGAAGCTACCTATAAGAAACACAGTATATTTATTCCAGCACCATTTACACTCTGTTGCACTATTGTCCAACTGGTTACAAACTTCAAGGTCTTGGTGTTCTTTATGTATGTATTTATATGTACATGTATAGTCAAATGTTTATAGTAGTCAAGTGTTGGTGTTTACTCTGCTCAGCTTGTTATCCTTGATTAAAACTATGTGTCTATTATGTGTATGTGCAACCAGCAACAAAAGACTGGAGTCAAATTCCTTGTATATTTCTGACCCCTACTGGACATTTGTTGGTATTGCTTCTATGCTAAATCCCTGAAGTTTATAACCACCAGATGGCGCCATTCAATCATCAGTCATTCCTGCAACTTGTTCAAGTGAAATGTGGCTGTCATTCATTGTAATGCTGTAAAAGTATCTAGTATTCATACTTAAATATCTAAGAAGAAGAATTATGGATTATAGTTTAGAGTATAATGTATTTAATTATTCATTTCTTTACTTCTTGTCTTTGGTATTTTTTTTTTTTTTTTTATAATTTTTTTAAATAATGTTTGTTTTTTCTAAATGTATGTAACCAAAATAAAAAATATTCATTCATAAATTCATTCGTTCATTCATTTATTGATCTACATTGTAATATTTCTACCTTTAGGAGTGTCCACACACACTGTATCTATGTTGAAGGGACCTGTTTGACTTGATTTGGTTCTGCTCTGGTTCTTGCTTTGGTTTAAGGCAGCAGTTATTTGGGACATATCTCTGTCTATATTCAAATATGCTCAGCAGAAGCGGAAGCGTATGATAAATAGCATAATAAATAATATAATAGGAAATGAGCTGAGTTTTATTCTTTTCTGTGTGGGACCCCCAGGCAGATTTGGTCCCCTCAGTGTTGACTCCATGGCTACAGCCTTGTTTTGGTTACATATAAACTCTGTTTTTGGAGGGTTGTTTATCCAAAAATAACGAATGGCTTGAGCTATTATAAAAGGCTGAAAACCATAGATCCTGTCATCATAGTAAAGTACTTTTTTTATCTGGATAAGCAATAAAATGCAAGAGGGATTAACTCCTTCATATAAAAGGAATGGTATAGTCGTCCAATTAATTCTTAAAATTATAAACTTTTTTTTATTAAATTCAAGCACACAGAGAAGATTTCAAGTTTTCCATCACTGATGTTTATTATTTTCCCACTCCAAACAGGGACTGCACCGGAAGTTTCTCTTCAAAGAATGTGTCTGACATTATGAGGCTGAGTTAACTTACTATTTTTAACCAAAAAGGAAAGGAAATATAAAACTACAGCTTTGCTTTGGCTGCCTTGTAATGAGAATCACTGCTGACGTTTAGGGCAGGATGCACTTTTTATTATTAGGGCTATTCATGGCTCATAATACATCTTCAAATCCACCGTCACTTCTCATATAAACAGCCTGTCTGTTTTTCATAATAGACCAACTGCACACTCAGCCAAACAGCTGCATAGGTTCAGGTTCAGAAGGGTTAGATAAAACACACACTCCCAGATGCTGCTCGCATGATGCAGTGTTTGGATGACACCGTTGTTGCTCTTTTGTCTTGATAACATGTCAGCTCGCACCTCGAGGGGCGTCAGCAATGAAACCAGATAGGAGCACAGTGAGTTCAGCAGAATTTTTGCTGGTTATTTCTTAATCCTTTCCAACCTAAAATGAGAGTTATTTCCTCTAATACAAACACTTTACCAGTGCTACAGTACTTTATTCAATGAGTGACTCACTCACACCTTTTATGCTTTGTGCTATTTGTGAACAGAGTACAATACGAGCGCCCTTCCCATTCTCTCCTGTCCCTTGTAATCTGCGGGCCTTTGTTTACCAAGCACATGAGGTCATGATAGAGAGGGAATGCTGAGGGCTTTGTTTAGGACTGACTCACTACAGCACTCGTTCTAATGGAAAATCCACTGCAGGTGAACATACCTGTTTCAGAACAAAGCCCCTGTGTGAGAGCTGGCAGAAGGAGGAGGAGGAGGGGGAGGGCCGAGAGGCAGCATTTTTAAATAACTGATGGTGACTTGAAGTGTCCTCACATAAAGATTTCAGCACAAACATTTTGGGAGAGGATGAGAACACACAAGTTCATATCTGTCAATGCACAACATCTGCTGTCTGTCTGCATCACTCAAGTTCATGTGGGAGCAACCCTGGTGTTGTGTGTGTGTTGGAGTCGGTCCAGTCCAGTGATTTTTAATCCTTGTCAGCATCCAAGCCTGGGCTACACCTGATCCAACCTCATGACCAACAGCTGCATTAATATCACATCTAATTAGACTGACCAAGCCAAGGAGAATCGCATCAATTTCATGTTCAGCTACCGATTCTTGTAGGTTCTTTTTTATTATCAGCTGATGCCTTACTGTTTGATGTTAACTAGTCTCAATTTCTATTTCATTTTTAATAATGTGGGCTGTACAATCAGCATGCAAGCTTGGTTTTGGATGACCCATGTATCTTCTTTAAAGAAACAATGTGTAAGATTTATGGAGTTTTTGTGGCGTCTAGTGGTGAAGACTGCAGGTGGCAGCCAGCTGAAACTTCTCCTGTTTAAATTTCCTTCAGTGTTCATTGTTCAGGAGGTTTTTACCAGGAGCCAAATTATCCACATAGGTTTCCTCCTCTCCAAAACAAATGGACCAGGTGATTACAACCAGTATAAACACTGAATAGAGCAGTTTTACATTACAAATTTATGTTTTTTCTACGCTGTTTGGCATGTCACAGATGGGCTACTATGTTTGCTCACTTTTTTTTTGATCCACACGCTCATGTGATTTTTACCAGAATTATCCGCAGAGGTTTCCTCCTCTCTGAAACAAACAGGCACTGTGATTTAAGCCAGTAAAAACACACAATAAGGCAGTTTTACGTTACAAATCAGTGTTTCTGCAGCAGTGTTTGGCACGTCAAAAACAGGCCGTTAGCCTAGCACCAGGTAACGTGTTTCCACATTTTTTCAGGAAGATTTAAGCGAGTGCTGAATTATCCACGGAGGTCTTTTCTCTCCAATGCAAATGGACCTGGGGTCTCTTTTATAAACATTGCGTACACAGGAAATGAGGCCTGAAAGAGGTGTACGCCACTTCTTACGCAGAAGTTGTCATCTATGAAAACAGACTTGATGGGAGAAACTCTGACCCATGTTTACAAACATTTTGGACAAAGGGATGTTTGGCTTTTGTCCATACGTACAATTTTAGTATGGATGGATAAATAAATGATTTATGATGATTTAAACCAGTAAGAACACTGAAAAAAGGAGTTTCATGTTTAAGAATTTAAGCTGCTAATCAGGGGCTTCTAACTACGGTGGCTGACGTGAAAACACAAATGACTCTATCTAGAGTGGCCAGTGTTTGGTTTGTCCGTTCTGGGCTATGATAGAAACACAGCGATCTCCGTGGATGAGGACCTGCTCCCTATGTAGATGTAAATGGCTTATTATTATACCATATTCCATGTATGTCAGTATATCCCCCTAAGTCCTACACACTGGACCTTTAAGGCTTCACCTTCATGCATTGCCAGAGACTCCCCCTTTTACATGAAACTAAGTATAGCATCCCTTTTATGACAGCGCTCTCTGGACATCAACCTCAAATAAAGACATGGACTAGAAACTGTCTATTTTTTCCACATGCGGAGGAGCAGTGATATTAATAGCCCGAGGGAACAGTTGTACTGTACTTACATAAGCACACAACTGTATATCTCTCTGTCAGATTCTGGGTTTGGATTGTTCCTTTGAAATGATGCTTCTTGGTGTTATTAACAGATATGACACAAGCCTGCTGTTCTCTCTCTCTCTCTATTCTCACAGAGTGGAAATTCTTGAGTCATTCACTTTCCCCCTCCTGCCGCACAGTTGACTGCCAGCAGTGCAGAGTTTCCTCTGACAGCAGCTCACCGCAGCGCTCTGGCACAGGAAACCCAGAGAGGGATGGAGTCATATGCATTACATCATTTCTCAGGCATGTGCAAAAAATCTCAAAAACTGGATCTGATTAAAGGTTGCATACGTTCACCTCCTAGAATACCTCCCAAAGCAAAAGTTTATCAAGCATGAACAATGCTGTTTGTATTTGAGATTTGGCCACAACCAGCTTTAATGCTGCACTTCAGCAGTTACACACACAGGCAGTTTTTCACTCATGCTAGCAGCATGGCTCAGGCTGTTTGTTGGTCTGTGGAACACTTTGATCCAGAACGAAATATCCCAGTGTGTGTGGTACAGATATTCATGGTCCCCAGAGGATGAGACCTGCCGACTGGCGATCATTTGACCTTTCACCACAAACAGTGCTCAGAAATTGCCCGAGGAACATGACAAAGAGTGCAAGGCATCAACCTGGACGCCAAATTTCCCAGATCCCAATCTGATGGAGCATCCGTGGGACGTGCTAGTACCCCACCTCACAGTCCACAGGTCTCAAAGGATCCACTGCCAACGCCCCAGTGCCAGACTCTAAAGCAACCCCCCCCAGAGGTCCTGTGTCCATGCCTTGACATGTCAGAGCCAAGTCCGACTTAAAAAGGCCCCACTGTGGGTACCTCTGGGGTATTGGCACGTCCCACGAATACTTAATCAGATGGGAGCATTGCATTGAGCTTTCAGTCACATTCTTCGGGCCACTCCTGACCAGTTTTTGCAGTGAGGCATGGTACATTGCTCTACTTGGGGGGCCACTGCCATCAAGGTACATTGTTGTCATTCTAAGGTAACGAAAACATTTATTCACACATTTTCTGTAATCACTTATCCTTTCGGGAGCCTATCCCAGCTGACATTGGGCGAGAGGCGGGTACACCCTGGACAGGTCACCAGACTATCACAGGGCTGACACATAGAGACAGACAACCATTCACACTCACATTCACACCTACAGACAATTTAGATTCACTAATTAACCTGCATGTCTTTGGACTGTGGGAGGAAGCCGGAGTACCCAGAGAAAACCCGAACATGTAAACTCTGCACAGAAGGCCCCTCCACCCCTGGTTCGAGCCAGGAACCCTCTTGCTGTGAGGCAAAAATGCTAACCACTGCACCACCGGGGTGCTGCCCTGTCACCATCTGCCCTCACCTTGAAAATCTAAGAATTTCATACTCTTCTTTGTCATACACAATAATAAAGTTTGGGATTTTTTGAGTGTTTGATAAAGCATACTATTTGACATTATGACAAAATGATTAATCGAGAACACAATTAGCAGATCAATAATGAAAACGGTTGTTAGTTGAAGCTCTATGTCCAATTCTTTGGTTTATGACCAAAAAACTGCTTTCTAAACTTTTGACATTCTCATCAGTCTTGACTTTGTACGTTGTGTTTAGTACTGAACAGAAAATGTTAGCATGCATCCATAGCAACACCACCTCCACCTATCTCTATCCATGAATATGCACAAGATATCTACAATGTAGTTGAAATTAAAGTTTCATTACTGACCTTATCTAAAACTTGAAACTTACATGAGATTCTGTGTAGCTTTCAGCCACATTTGCTGTGAATGGAGTTTGCTCCTTTGTCAACAACTGAGCATCTCCATGACAACTGAGGAAACTCAATCTGCTGACGAAACCAAATGGATGAAGCTAAAAGCTTGGGATATTTGTGGAGTGGAGTGGAGCTTGTGCTGAGAATGAATTCGTCAAATCAATCTGGAATATTATTTCATGTTTCTACTGCTTATGCAACTGCAAACTGGGCTGATAATGTGACATATAAATACATTTAAAGATTAAAAAAATGCAAGAAAACTGGCAGTGTATGTAAAAACATTTATTGTTGAGGATGTCTTATATTCAGCAGTGCGTTTTACCAGTCTTGTGGTTTTACAATAGTACATATTCCTTACATTGAATCTACACCTGGGTTTTGATTTAGAGTACAAAAAAATCTCAGCAACGAGTTGTGTGGATTTATGTGGTACACACATTAAAGTCTGTGTGTGTGAGCGTGTGTGCAGTTTTAATTTGAGATGGCATTTTACAATTAATATACATACAATGAATCACAAGCCCAGGCAAAGAAGCAATTTTCCACTGAAGCTAACCGTCCACCAGCAAAGCACAGTAATGTTAAAAAAAAAAAAAAAAAAAAAAAAGAGGTCCAAGAAGAAATACTATCAGATATGACTGCGGAAGAAGTACACAGATATAAAACCCAAAGTACTGAACTCAGCCATACAACTCGTGTCCAAGGAATGTGAGGCGGTTAGGATGAAAGAACATTTTTGGTCAATAGAAACATGATGTTCACGAGTAATGTTCATGCCAGCATATTGTTCCTATTACACATTAACAGTATGTACAAGTTTCAAGTAATCCTGAATTAGTCCTGTTAGACCCATCTCGAGCACGTCTGTGTGCCTCAGGAAGTTCAGTGTGAGGCACACATACAGTAGCATGTTGTTATCGGTTACACAATGAATGACATGCTACTGCTGAGATGCTGCGGAGAGCTGAGTGAACGTGTGAAAGAGGAGGCAGGAAAAGTGAAATTTAAGATCTGTACAAGACTTTCTATCTGGGAGATGTTGCTCATAGAAACATTTTGCTAGCTATAACCTGAGAAGTGAAAGTGTTTGCCAACTCCTCCTCACATCTCAGGGAACTACTTGCTGAACTATAAATGGCCCAAAAAATAAAATATAATGGCATGATGTGATCTAAATCATTATTATTTAACCGCAGACTCTTTTCCCCAAACGTGTACTGCAAGGAAGTGACTGTAGATGCAAAGCCAAAACCTGAACCAATAACCGTTATGTTACGCACTGATAGTTTAAGCACTGCATGTGTTAGTCTTTGGCATGATTAAGCATCGGAGAAACCCAGTGTGTTGAGCAGACATTTACAGCATCGTCTGTAAGCGCAGGCCAAAGCCTCTTCAGTCTAGACTGGAGTTCATATCCTGTTTCTTTTACAGTACAATCCCACTTTTACATGATTCAAAATATCCGAGTTATAATTTCCTGTTGAGGGATATGAGCGATCAGAAAAACCAACATCAGAATGTGAACCGTACGAAAACAAGGTCTTCAGTTAGAATAGAACAGTCATGTATTATTAAACATTATGCATTGATACGTACAGTGTTAAATTCAGCATCTACTCTGAGGCCGGCACAAACTTAACTGTTACACACTCCAGCCAGACAGTCGAGCTGGCTTTACAAGGCAACTCCAAATGAACACCTGCACACCACCATGCAGATGTAATGTAAAACAGAGATCTTGCGTTACCTTATGTTAACTTGTGTTATCTTACAGCTGTACAGTCAGACAAGGTTTGCAGTGGTTATGGCTAAGCTATGACCATTCAGCCAGTAAGATACGGTTCTAACCAAGCGTGAAGGTTTCGTTTCAACATCGGGGGCGACACATATGAAACATGAGGGGTGTCCCCCGCCAGAAATCTTTAATTAAACACTTATTTCCTGCTTTTTGGTGAATTTTTAAGCACCGATTTGTCCCTTTTCTGCATCAATTTATGGTAGAAATGTCTTTAATTTTGTCAAATTTACATTTTACATGTTCCAAATATTGCGTCACCCCTGAAATCTACTACTGGTTCTAACAGACTGGTCTGACTTTATGTTATGTCACTATTGAATGCTTAAGTCTAGACAGACACAGTGTTGTAGTGCTCAAAATCACTCTAGTCTCAAGACCGCTTTTTGAAGGACTCGTCTCAAACTCAACTGCATTTTTACTCAGTCTCTTCTTGGTGTTAACCAAAGACTTAGGATTTTATTTCAAGACCAGTCAAGACCACAACTGCTTGGATATCACTGAACTGCCAGAGCAATAAAGGAGTGTTGGCTAAGTTTATTTCAGCTCCTTAGTATTTGCTTGCTAATAGAAAACAAAGAAAATTTGCTCACATTAAATTCACCTCTGCAATGCCTTTAGATTATTTCATCAAGACATTTCTAATGGTACAGTCTGGCAATAAAAGAGGTGAATGAAGTGAAATCTTCATTTGTTTTCGGAGGATGTTTTTATGGGAATGTGGATTGTTTGCGTACTCCACAGTTTATCATGATTCCTGCAGTGAAGGACTCACGCTTGGTCTCTACTCTGTCTTGATACACTCTGGTCTCAGTCTTGACTGCAACACTTGATAGACGCAAGCATCAACTTCAGAGCTATCCCTACCATTCTAGGGACAAATTCTCCTGGTTCATTACAGGATTTTGACTGGGAGCTTAGGCTATAAACTATCTTGGATACAGGGCTTTCTCAATGTTAGTTACTGTTTTACAAGCTGTTATTGTTGTTTCTGTTACTTGGTAATATTCATGTTTATTTCACGTGATTATAGTGTAATATAAAAGGGAGAAAAAGCAAGTAAAAAGTCTGAACAGATCATATAAAGGCGAAAAAAAGGAGCAGCTGAAATGAAATGACTAAAAACTAATCAGATTTACACCTTCAATAACAACATAATAATAAACATAAGTATGAACATGTAAATGGGGAGGGGGCAATTCCAGTTATTTCCCTTCTTCTCAGATGTATGTTCTGGTTTAGCGCGCCTTGCCCCACAGTTTGGCACAAGACTAAAGTTTCCACACAGTGAGATGAGACCAGGGCATTGGCTGAAATTATTCCACATGGTGAGATGAAACGACAGGATTGGCTGGGAGACAGCGTGGGCTCCGTCCCTACAGGTCCCCTTCCACTCGCTTCCTGCGGACTAAACATGAAAAGTAGGGTGAGAAAGAGCCACAGACATGACTTTTTCCCAAAGTCAAGTTAAAAATATATGATAGTGAACAGCTGCAAACATGCTACACGATCTTCAACCTACACAGGCCTGTTAGTTCATCTCTAAGCAAGTCATCATGAGCTCAGCGATCAAAGTTTTAAACCCATTTCAACAGTGTGTGCAGAAAACAGGAAGTGAGATGTCATCACTCTCAAAGCTGTGTGATCACACTGTGTCAATGTCCATACTGTTAATTCATTCAAACACTTTGATGCACTGATACACTCTGAGTCACACCCATGCATCAGACCTGCGCTACCACGACTCTGACAGGAGGAGGAGCTAAAAGAGAGCAGAGGTCGTCACTAAGGACTGACGTCTTACAGAAGAAGAAAAAACACTGTAAAAGCAGATGAACTGCAGAGATGTTGAAATTGTTTTGACGTATTAAGGAGAGAGAAACCAGGTGGAGAGATAACGTAATGGGCTATAACTCATCCAGGTTTTGCAAGTTTAAACAAATCTCAAATTCTTGTGTGCGTATATGTGTGTGTGTGTGTGTGTGTGTGTGTGTGTGTGTGTGTGTCATACCAAGATCGTTGTTCTTGGTGATAGCTG
This sequence comes from Epinephelus lanceolatus, assembly GCF_041903045.1. Lineage (NCBI taxonomy): Eukaryota > Metazoa > Chordata > Actinopteri > Perciformes > Serranidae > Epinephelus > Epinephelus lanceolatus. The sequence goes on from NC_135735.1 coordinate 15,286,533, forward strand.
CAGCAGCTCTGGAGCGAGGTCCTTGCTGGGTGAAGTGGTAGCCAAACTTCACTATGCTGTTGTTCTCTTCCAACATTTTAGCTATCTCCATCTCTACTGAAGTGCCCAGCTGCTGCCTCTGAAACACACAGAAAATATACAGTGGTCAAGATCTGAACATCACAGTTGAGACTTCACTTTGGTTTATAGCTGAAATTACTATAAGGGATATGGTTTGACTTCGTTTCCACTACTGGAGACTCTCATCTGGTGTTTTATTCAGGCAGTGGTTTGTGTTGGTTGGCATTTTCTTCGACTGCACGCTGCTTAACACAAACATTCTCCACTACTTTCGGCTGCGTGAAACCACTTTATTTAAAAAAGCGCAAAGACATTAGTCACAAGTTCCCTGTAATCACCTACAGCCACCCTGAATGATGACAGCAATAAAAGAATGAAATATAGAAAAAAGCAACAGGAGTTTTTTAACCTTATAAAGAGTTTTATGATCTATAAACACAGACTGTATAAAAATAATTGGACGTAGCCACTGTGACGTCACCCTTTTGTTGACTCTTTTGTTGACTTTTGAAGCCTACATTTTGGTTTTTTGGTCGTTACCATCTTGAATATTTGGAGCCAGAAGTGACCATACTTAGACAAGAAAGCTGAGCTGTGGATGAGCAACATGGGCATCTGAGTCAAAAGCCCTTTTAACATAGAGGTTGTGCAATGGAGCTGCTACGAAGTCCCTTAATTAAGCTGCCTTTGCTTTTAACACAGAACCAAACAACAGTGGCATCATGCCACCCCCGCGTGTGATTTTAGATAGCATGCTGGCATATAACTCAACAGTGTAAGCCTCTGATGTGACATGTAACATATGGGTTGACAGCACTTTCTGGGCGATTATAATGGCATAACATGGCAATAACAATCATTTACCATCCCTGTTATATGGCGGCTAATCTCGTCCTCTGCTTGGAGGGTAAAGTGCTCCAGGACCTCGTCTCCCCCAGTCTGTGGACATTTTAGGCTGCTGTTTTTCCTCTCTGAGCTAGCTGCTAACTGCTATCAGCTGCTTTTTAAATCTCCCAGCAGTGGGTTGCACATATTAACACATTGTCACAACGTCACACCTGTCTTGTCCATGTTCCCGTCCTACTGGCTGTCCCTTTTACGCAGAAGTTGATTTGGCGGCTTTACTACCTCCGCTACCTTAAAGGCGTAAAGGCGAGACAACTCCATCCCCCCATTCTGTGACTGTGTCGTTTATAAAGAATGGAGAGGCAGAATAATAAAACAACATTCCTGCCTTTAAGAGGCAGTGTAAAAGGGGCTATAGACTGTCGTGACGCGTCACAGACAGTCCTTCACACAAAGCACCAATGCCCTTAATTATGCATAACTTTAAACCTGACAACATTTAAACAATGAAGTTATACAAAAAATAACCCTCTGTACAGTTGTCATAAAACAGACCCAAACAGTTTTCGTACGAGGCTGTAAAAATGTTTATTTCTGCTGTAAAGTTGGGCGTCTATGGGGATTGACTGGCTTCTGGAGCCAACCTCAAGTGGCTATTCCAGGCATGTTGACTTAATTTTTCCGCCCCAGAGGTTGCCGCTTATCTAAGAAGCCTCTTATCATTTTAACTCCTGGTGTGCTGATGCATGTATGTGTGTGTCACAAAGCATCTGGTACCTGGTTGTCTATCTTGATCTCTGTGAGTGTGTCGTTGTCTCGCAATGCATCAACCAAAGCCTGCACCCCTGCCCCAGTGATGAAGTTGGACTCCAAGTTCAAACTTCGCAACGTCTTGTTCTCTCGCAGCATGTCGCTGAACGCCTGGGGGGAGGAGATAAGGCAAAGATGAAAATGCAGAATTGTCAAGTGTCAACAAAGCCATTAAAAGCCCATATAAGCCACTCCCTCTCACCACAGCAATTGGGTCGTTACTCCGTGTCGCTGCCAGGCTGAACTTCTTGACTTGCGTGTTCTTCTCCATGGCTTTGGCAAAGTCCTTCAGCGTGGGAATTGGGATGTTCTGGAACACCAAACAAAGACACACTGCCATCAGTCCAGGGATAGACAAGCATGTACACACTGTGACACTCTGAAAGCTTGTGTTTTTGTGTACCTTAATGTTGTTGAGGTTGACCTCTGTTAAGGAGCTGTCATTGCTTTTTATCCTCTGCAGAGTGTCTTCTACATTAGTGGGATTGGGAGGCTCATCAAACACTGGGTTCATCTTCTCCCCCTTAATTACATCTAAAGAGACACAGGCAGCAGTCAAGATATTGATCCTTTAGGCATGACTGAATTAACACAAGTAAATTCTGTGGTTGTACTTACTGTTGTAACCCTCTTTAGATGAAGTCCCATCATATGTCTGACTACTGGTGACCAGTGTGTGAACACCAAGGATCGCTGCAAAACAAAAGCAAACCATAGACTCAGCAGCTGTGGAGAGGAATCACTGTGTTCACATGTGTTCTCCAGGGTTCAAAAATGCACCAGTAAGTGAATAAAAGGTAACCAAATCTAGAGGCCATGGCAGACAAGTGGTGTTACTTTGCTCAGTAAGCCCTTTTTTATTCCCCCATCAACACACACAGTTAAGGACGGAGCCCTGGGAGAGACAGTAAGAGTGAAAGGAGCTTGTGTTTTACAGTCCCAGCAGACTGGGCTCAGGCACACTGAAAGTTTCTCACAACCACAACAGCCTCCATTTTAAAGACACCCCCAACAGAGTGATCTTTTCAAAGCTTTTTAAACAATGACTTTCTCAAAGGTATTTGTTTATTCTTACCTGCTAGATCACACAGCTCTGTATCTGTGGCGCTGGACAGGGCCTCCTCTAATTCTGGATCCAGGGTTGTTACTTCCTCTTTGCGTGTGTCTATGGGTTTCTGCTTGGGGACAAATACTTTACCTGAAAAGAAAGAAGGTACGGACAGTGAGGAAAGGAGAATATCGTACAGATTCTTGACTCAAAGGAGATGATTCAGCCCTCATTAAAAATGAGCAGGCAGTAAATTACTTAAACATCGTCAACCCAAACAGAAGAAATGGGTACATGCAGGCCAGGTGAGGGTTTTATGAGACATTGCACAACCTCCAATCTCTATAAAAAATGTTCAACTGTTAACTGGCGGTTAATGTGACTCGTCATTCTCCTCCAGCCATTCCTATCCTCTTACCTTGTGCCACAATCATAAGACTGCATGACTGCCAGGTGCTGTGTGTGCGAATGTGTGTGCCCATGAGCAAGATAATTCCCAGATAAAGCAACTGTATAATTAATATACACGCATAGGAATCGACACCGACACTAATCAGCTCTTCAATGAATCTCCGCACATTGTACTTTTTTTCCTTTGACATCGAACAGCACACATCAGACAGCCGGACCTTGAAATGGTAATCTCTCTCTTTCGCTCTTTAGCTTTATTTCTACACCGTGTGTTTCTTGGCCCGTTTACTTAAACGTACAGTATTTAATTTCTGCCTCTAGGGATCTCTTAATCAAAGCTGTAACACAAGATGGACTTTGGTGTAAGCATTGGGTCATGGGAGTTAAAGAACCACCATTGCTGATGAAAATCTATTTGACGTGACTTCTGCAGAAATCATGTCTCTTATGATTTTATTCACATTATGTTTATTCACCTTATTCAAACTTTGTTACTTCATTCTGATGAAATAACCGCAAGTAACTTTAGCTAATGTAATATAGAGTGGACTACCCATACAACTGTTGCAGCAGACGTTACATGGTGAATTCATTCGTGGAGTAGCCCACTGCAGTTGTCCTTGGTCAAGACAATCATACTCAGAATAACTTTGTGAGGGTGTTAAATGGGTTCATCATGGGTTTGAATCAGGAACCCTCTTGCTCCAGCTTCACATATGGATATAAACGACTCATTCTGAAGTAATTAAATATTACTTCCTTGTACATTGCTTTCTTGCAATGCACAGGGAAGTGGCAAAGATCAAGTTGCTCATAGGCATACTTACTTTCACTTTGACATTTGAGTCTGTTAGTAAGTTTTACAAAAGCCTAATTACAGCCACTGAGTGAATGTTGCTGAAAATATTAACTAATAACTGATTAAAATTCTTGTTTTGGACAGTTATAATAATGGTTGTACTTCTGACAAGGAGGTGAAGTCTGAACAACAGAAATGTGCTATGTAAATAAGTCTGGGCCCCCTGCTGTTTTACACAACATTCCCCAACTGTCAGTGGTTCAGACCAGCTGAACTCCATCCAGCCATGACATGACAGCTATGGTATTGCCACGGTAACCTATCTGAAGGAAGAAACGGAAAGAGCGCAGGAAGTCATGGAACAATGACTGGAGTCTAATCTAAAACTGCACTGCTGGGGCAACACTTGCACTGGATGGAGAGACCATCCAGCGGGCGCCATTTGCTTCTATATGCCTGTCTCCTTAAACAAAAACACCCCGACAACAGGCCCTCCCTCTTTCCCTCCCTCTAAGTCAGTCAAGCCAGTCAAATTGTTCAAACTAGTCCCAAGTGGGGGCTCTGGCACTTCCTGAAAGCCAGTAAACAGTAAAATACAGTCATCAGGCAGCATCCTGTGCCAGTCCCTCTGGAGCGACATTTAGCCACTCAGAGGCAACAAGTAGACATTGCCAAGAGACTGACAGTCCCAAAGCTTTGTCATGTGTATGATCCAACGGGAGCATATATCACAGACTGAATGAGGAAAGCACATCATGGTACAACATTGTGCAAATGGAAAAATAGGCACGTCAATAATAACGTGTCTGTCTGTAACTGGAGACTCAGATTCTTTCCAGTCAGAGCAACAGATTTTGTCAGTCAAGCAAGTAATGCCTAAAGCGTTCTTTAATTCGATGTGACGAGTCATTCATCACTCCCTTTCATGTGACGCAACACATAATACATCATCTTGGTGTTGTGCATGGTGATAGAGATGCTGTAAAGTTGATTCTTAAACAGATTAACATGAACAGTACAAAACTTCTGATTTGGGTCTTACTTTTGTAGTTTGGGAAAATATTTCTATAGGTTATGATAATATTTTACCTGACAAAGTAACTGCTAAGGTCTGGTAACACAGTGACATCTCTGTAAACAGTCTTGAAGTAATTGAAACTATCAAGAAAATCAGACATGAACACACAAACAGTTTAGCCAGATCACTTGACCTCAGAAATTTCTCTGTAAACTGATGTTTACACAAACTGTTCGCTTTGGTATTCTCAAATTAAGTCTGGCTAACCTATTGGTTTGTTGACCACATAGATATGAGCCCAAAACGATAAAAATATGATGTAACCAACGAGAGTAATCCCTAATAAACTGAACTTTTATTACAACTTGAGCAGTCAATTTAGCAGTAACAGATTTAATGCTTTTGCTGTACCAGTTCTCTGTTACACATGGCTGCTTAAAGAGGACCTATTACGCTCATTTTCAGGTTCATACTTGTATTTAAAGGTTATGACTCCCCCTACTCTCCCTCTGACTGGCCAGTACTTGTTGCCTTCATTGGAGGGGTTGGTTAGGTTTAGGCAAGATGAGTGAGGCAGGTTAGGGTAGGGCAGGCCATGCCTTTGCTATCCTCAGAAATGCAAATTCGCCTAGCCAAAAACCTGGTCAGCTCTGATTGGTCGATATTTCTGGGCCTTCCATATCTCAGCATCTCTGCACCGTCACTGCAGCTGGGGAATGACTGTAATGAGGAATAGCAGCATTTTCTCCCGTGAAAATTCACTTTATAAAGCGTCTAAACACAACCAGACATGTTCCAGCAGAAATATGATTAGAAATCAGGGGGAAATGATCAACATCGGCATCCAAAATCACATGGTTCCCTGTCGTTAGCATGTAGCGACATATAGCAGTGCATGCTATATAATGTAAACCACCTGGAGCAGATTACCATAAAGAAATCTGGCAGACTAAGATGTCATACTGTAGATGAGAGTAGAAAAACGATGCAAACAGAGTGTTCAGAACAATGTGAAGCCTGAGGTTTTTGCTTACATAGATTACTTGTACGTAGAGTTACCTCATTATTTGTAACTCTGGCCAACTTTAATATCAACATCCCTTATTGTAAGATTATATATAAGACACAAAATATGGACAGGTCTCCTTTAATGGCAAATGCTTCAACTATGACAGCAATTCATAACAAAGTGAACACTGGAGGCGTGTGGTATAGAGCTCCTGTGTGTTTGTGTGTTGTCATTGGTTGAACAGCCACACCCTCCAGTGTGACCTCAACGAACATGATGTTTATCATACTTGCAAAGAAGCGTGCCTTTAATGCTTCAATTAGTGTAAGAAGGAATAAGTATTCCATTGCACTGACACATGATGATGTTTACGTCAGCTGTGGCCATTTTAAACCTCAACTGAAAAATACAATCATACTAAACATCTTCCTTTAACAATCTAAACCACTATCTAGCCCAAACTTCTTCACGTTAAGTGCTTCCAAACCCAGAGGAAAACAAAAGTTAAAAACAATGGGGTTTTTTTTTTAGAAAAGCAATATGAAGAACTGACCCAATATAATATCATTTAAGTGGTTAAAAGGCTACAATGGTTGCCATGGCATTTAAGCAGGCTGTTTTTCTCTGAAATTATGTGCATTATTGAAAGGAGACGAACACAAACTCATGACCACATTATTTATCAGCAGGGGGTGGGTTTAACAAGGGGAAGAGAATCAGCAACATTCCACAGAACCACCACAGTGATTTCAGTTTTCCATGTTGTCACAGGGACTCCACACACTCATGCACACACACACATTCACACAGCGGGAGTATAATTTCTAACAGGCCAGGGTTGGGTTAGGGGGAAGATGTCAGCTCCATATTTACTCTCCAGTGAGGGAGTAGTGTTCAGGTCTCTGGAGATCCCAACAAAAGGAACTCCTCTTCACAAGAATTTCCACCCAGTAATGTTTCTGCTCTGCTCACTTTGTTTGCTGTCACATAAAGCATCTTCTTTTTCCCTCTTCTAAAGTGTCATGGATTAACACAAGTATGTCTTAAAACCTGTTTGGACAGAACTGGTTTCTTCCTCTAGGAGATCAGGTTATTTCAGTTTTTACAGCAACATTAATTCTGGATCAGCAGTGTGTGTTTATGTCTGTGAGGGAAAAAAAATCTGTCACAAACATCTGACAAAACTCCAGAAATCCTCCGACAATTTTATTCCCCTCTGGGTAAACAACTCTGTGGTATCGCATACTGTTGTAATGATGATGCATCCCACATTCAAGGCCTTGTGTCTTTTCACTCTCTCAATGCCAATACTATAGGCCTGATTATATAACTGTGTGAGTATCACATACAATCACACTCAAAGGCTGTAAAATATTTTTTATGGCAGTTGGACTTCATTGTATAGTTCTGATATGAGACTAACTCCACAGCTGGACTCAAAACACCTTTAACCAGTGAGCCCCCAAGATATTTGTTGATTGACATGTCAATCAATGAGCAAACAAATAATCAAACAAAAATAATCTAGGTCAACTAGAGAAATCACTCATATTCAAATAAGGTTTTAGGCTCAGATTTGCATAGTTTTGTCTGAGGAATACCTCAGCCTGAGCCTCAGTCTTGAGCACATCAAGTTATGGTTTACTAATAACTATCAATGGTGGTTGGAAAGTGGATGACAAGACACTCTAGGGTTCTTTGACGACGGGCCAAGGGTGCCGAAAGATTTATCCTATCATTGTTCATTTATTCAAGGGTTTTTATTACCCTTTTACCACATCAAAAAGTCTGCAGCATTTACTCTAACTACACTTTAAGGCCCTGACACACCAAACCGACATCAAAGAATTAGTGACAATGAAGGCCAACTGTTGTGTTGCCTCATATCGTCTGTGTCTCAGCCAAGAAGTTGCACTTGAAAACACCGCAAAGTCTACAGCCAATGGCCAACAAGCATACAGGGGAGGCTGTGGCTCAGAGGCAGAGCAGGTCGTCTTAGTCGGAAGATCAGCGCATGTCGAAGTATCCCTAGGCAACATACTCAACTCATAATTGTTCCCGGTGGCTGTTCCATCCATGTGTGAGTGCGTGTGGTTACTGAATAGCAGGTGTCACTTTACAATGTGACTCACAGTGTAAAAGCGCGGTGGTCTGAAGACTAGAAAGGTGCTATACAAGTGCAGTCCATTTACCATTACCATACACGTTCTGTACCTGCGTGAGAGGAAATAACTCTGTACCATCTGGTGGCTACTGTCTATATTTGTTATTTAAAAATGGAAACCGGAAGACCAACCGGACAGATTCAAGACTTAATATGCCAGTGGGCAACAAAACCCGATGTTGGAAGAACACATTATACACTCATTATATTTACAGTGCACTATTGCTAAATAAAGGGGGCTGACTAGCGCCAATGGTGCAGGACACGCCTCAAAAACTAGGGCGAGAGACACTCACCGACAGCCCGACACTGACTAACGGCTGACCATCGACTTGGTGTGTCAGGGCCCTTATGTTACATTTTCAAACACATGGAAACAGAGGATAAAGCAATATCAAAATCACATAATTAAAAACGCAGTTTAACGTGCAGTTACGCTCCAGCTAATGACATCACAGTTGTCCGTTGTCATAGTAACACAACACGCTTTCTAGTTTGGGAGTTTTCCAAGAGCTCAGCAGCCAGAAAAATAATAACTGAGTATGGAAGATCTGACACAGTTAACGAAGCTCAAAAAATGTTGTGACAACTGAAACCCAGCCTGGTAACAAAATTCAAATTACACTCAACACTACTAAGCTAACAGCTTAACGCACCGCCTTCGGCTGCTTGTGAAAGACAGGTATCCATCACTGTCTCATAGCACACTCACTGTGGTACTGCACTGTCCCAATATCATATATGTGTGATCACCGACCTGGCTCGCTCATCTCTGGTTTACATGTTGTGGTGGAAATTTTGTCTTCTTCCCTTTTTGTAAACATCTGTCATTACTTTCATGGTAAGGTGATTTACATTCACTATAATCTCGCCTTCAAAGACAGCCCATTGACTGTCTAACAGATACAGCCGATTACCTAACATGTTATATACTAGACTGCAACAGGTATGCTCCTCTGATGTAATCAAGAGAACAATTAAATCAGGAAAGCTCAAGAAAGCTACAGTTGATTTCTCATCATCTTGTCGTCTGAGTGTTGGTATAAAGATGTCCTGTATTCACTGTTCTGGGCACAAACTATGAGCCTCTCTATAGAGAATAAACTCTCATGCATGAAGCTATTCAGTCTTGTTTGCTGACTCCTCGACAATTGCCTCGTCAATGTAAACAACCCTTCCCACATCAGAGAGTATGCACAACAGTAGATCCACATGCACCTTTAAAATGCATGAAACCTTTGAAACAGACAGAGACACTGATAAGGAGATGGTAGTGTTGAAACGTTAGTGCGCAGATTTAAACGCTGCAAATCAATCAGTGTGCTCCTGTCCTTTCTTTTTCCATGGGTGCCTACAACCTTTTTCTGTTTTGTTTGTTTATCCTTGTACACCTTAATAACAGCTAATTTTCATTTTCTGATTTTAAATAAACAATAAACACAATTGAATATGCTAATATGTTCAGGTAAATATACTGTATACAGACATAACACAAACAAAGCTGAACTAACGTCAGCAAACAGATGGATTCGAGACATTTCATCCTAACCCTGCCTCCTCCTTTGACACTCCCTACCTGCTATCCCCTCGTGCAAACACACCTCCCCCACACTGCTGTATGTTGCATAAGAGCAGACATCCATTAATAATACCTGCCTAAGACAGCAGAGCAGTAATTACTGCTGTATGTCTGTACTGCTGATACAGACACAAACACACACAAACACACCTTGGTTCTCCATCCCCCTGAGAAATACATTACTAACATGTGATAGCAACACACTAATGATGTTACTGATGAGAGTCAGGCGAGGTACACTATATGACACTGTATAATATCCCTACCGGCGTCTGTTTTGTTGTCGTCATTTCAAGACAGTCTATTGGAAAGCCCTTAACATGTAACATGTAGGACACACCAGTAAGCACTTAAAAACTAAACATAAAGATTCTGATGTGCAGGTTTTAAAATAGTAAATATTCATGTTGGAGTGACTCTCTGTAAACAAACACACACACCTTTTTTCTCCCCTGTGAAGGGCACTACATCCTCTCTGTCCTTGTACTCCATGGCTTCCTTCTCCAGGTATTTCAGAAGGCTGTCCCTGTTGAATGATCCTGTTGCTTTCTTGGACGTCTGGTCCTTCTGACGTAAGCCAGCTGGGAGGAGAGCATTCTGAGGAGAGAAGGCAATGAGACTCATTAGACTTGTCAACTGATGAAGACTTCAAAACATTCATTACAGACTTGGGTACAGGGTAAACACTACAGTAAATTGTGGCTTTTAGGCTGTAAATGTATCTCTAAACAAAATACAAAAGAAAGACTAAATGCCAAAATGCATGGGGCACAGCACAGATAAGGCACATCACGTAGGCAGGGCGGAGCAGGTTTTTTCCCTGCTACACAGAAAGTGTTTCGCAAAGTGATGATGCAGTTGGTTTTGCAGGGTTTGGAAGCATGTAGAGTCTAGACTATAATAACTGGTAATGAATCAATAACCTGGATCACTTTAACAACAGAATGCAATGATTTATTTTAACGTGAAATGTAAAAACACCCTTGAAATTGCTCTACTGCTTAGCATTGCCTCTGATACAATGAGGTTCAAGGTTCAAGGTTCATTTTTTTTTGTCATTCAAACGTGTTAAAGAACGAAATTCGTTACCCAAGTCCAGCAGCGTATAGAATAGTTTTTAATTTCAATTATTTCTAAACAGACTGTACTTGTTTCTTACACAGTTCAGTATAGTTTTTAACTGTTGGAGGGACACTGAGCCGTGCGCAAAACCAGCTACGTAAAAATAGAAAGAAGCTCAAAGATGTCCATGCTGGCAAACACAGCTTCTGTGGTCAGTGTAGCAGCTTCAGTTGATTAAAAAATGGAGGCGCTCTGTGACGCTGCGGCAGACGTGTGGCGCTGCATCCCTGTCTCATGTATTTTGGCCTTAAGAAGCCGGGTATTGTGAGTCAACACAATGTCTGTCATTGTTTTCCACTTGCTCTGATTAATGACCAGCCTGGTGAAACAGTAGTGAAGTTCAAATATTTAGGAACCTTTTTCTGATCGCACTATAAGTTGCACAGCTAACACAAAATACATTTTTAAAAAAGCAGTGCCGTGCCTGTATCTAATCAGGACATTAGCTATATATGACATAAGCAAGAGTCTTTTAAACACTGTTTACAGAAGTTTTGTTGAAAGTGTTTTAACTTTTAACACGTGTACATGGTACGGGCACCTGGGGGATAAGAACAGACTGTCCAGAGTTACAAACATGATCAGCAAAATTACTGGCAAAGAGCAGAAACTACAGGGATGTGTATATAAAACGCAGGTGAAACAAAAAGCCCCACAAATTGTGGCCAATCCTGTTCATCCTCTTTTCAAAGAATTCATACAATTACCCTTGGGAAGATTGTGTAGAGCTGCGTCAGAAACCTTGAACACTAAAAATCTTTCATACCTAAAGTTAAATCTTTGCTAAATGTGTAAACACCTTTCACACTGTAATCATGTTGGTTATTGTTGTCTATACTTAGCATGTTGTGCTACTTATTGTATCTATCGTGATTTACTATTATGTGTTTTGGACCAGTTTTTTTGGACCACATTTGTTATTCTTATATAGTTTCATTGTATGGCTGTTGTGCTGTCCAATCTAGCCCCAAGCCCCCATCATCTAACATCTGCCTGTCTACTCCAGACTTAAGTACGTTCTCAAAGTTCTGTCCGATGCAGCGCTGACAGTAAAAGCCAGTATATTCCTTACATCTGTGTTCTCTGTGGTAGCTGGCATCAATGCCAGATGTAGGAGAGTCACATGGGAAAGAAACATGAATTACAAGTTCCAACAGGAAGTAAACATACCATGAACTTGTTGAACTTGATGCATGTGAACTGAAACTTCTTGGCTAAAAACACCCAATGTAAAAATGCAACCAACTGAGGACCATTTGTTGTAGGTGAGTAAAAACTTGGAGGAGGTGACAGAGGATGTGTGAACATTCAGAGAACTTTGTCTAGCCAGCCTGCGTTTAGTAAAACTAGCAGTGCTTCTCTTTGTGAACATGCCAAGTACCACTTTGTCTATTTGATGCCATGCGATCCAGAAATTAATATTTTCCCACTGTTGCTGACTGCTTCCTGTGGGCCTTCAATGCTCACCATGTGGGGTGATTTATCTCACTCGGTTTAGATGGAATTTAAATAAAACGCCCAGTCGCTTGGAGGGATTTCATTATACTCTCTAGCTCCACTCACAAATAAACACACAAACACTTGGCAGCCTGCAGAGAGAGCTGCTGCAGCTGAGACTTCCCTTCAAATGATTTTCCCAACCAGGGACGCTGGGGACTGGGAGGTGTAGTTAGGAGGTGCAGAAGGAAAAATCCACCCTTGGATTTGACTTTGTGACATTCAGTGCATCCCAGGAAGTAACCTATGATAATGGTATACTATATTTTTTGTGGATTCCCTCGACCTTATTCTGCCTCAACCAAGTCCAACAAAGAGGCATTAACTTGTTGGTACTAGGTATATTCTTCTGAAAACTGGGGCATGGCTAAGATTTTAGTCGTTTCCCTTATTTGAAAATAAAAACAATGGCTGCAAAGATTTTTTTGCTTTTATGAGTGCATAAAGACTTCTTTATTTTTTAACTGGCAACTTCCCAACAAACCCCTCTGCCACCCAACTCCCTCCCACTAAAGAGCCCTGGAGCCCCTCCAACCCTCACTGAGTCCTGACCTCAGGGTCCATCTCCTCGAGGGCCGTCTCCAGCTGTTTCAGCTCCTCCGCCGACAGCTTGTTGAGGATTTCATCTTCGTCGAGATCCTTGTACTTGTCCATGTCCTTCTTGAACGACACAGCCATGGTGCCGGCTATAGCTCGCTACGCAATACTGAACAGCAGACCACAGCCACAATGTTCCCTCTCAGGCTCACTGCTTCAGACCAGGGGGAGGCTACCTGAAGACAAACACACACAAATAAACATTCACGATGATGGCGCATTACATGTATCTTAATTTACCCCATTAAAACCATGTAATGTAAATATATCCTAACTGAAATAAACATCTCATCCCTGTGAAACAATAGTTGATCACAGCTGGGCTGGATAACGAGGTCTTGCGGTGATGTAACACATACACACAGCTGGAACAAAGGAAGAACTTTCTCAGGCTGAGGCAAATCATCTGACCACTCCCACGAGGACATCTTTATCAGAACACCAACTCTGTGCTACTTAAAAACACATTTACAGCTAAAAAGACGAAGCAAAAGAAGCTTATCCTACAGGATATGAAAATCCATGTGTATAATTTTCTTTTAACGACTAAGGGGCCTGAAAATGAAGTAATCTGTAGCAGTGGCAGGAAACACTGGTGGAAATTCTACGTAGAAGTAGCCTATAGGAATAAAACACCAACGTTGAGATTAAATAAAGCTCAGATAAATGAATGAGTGAGTGTGAAGGAGTGAGTGTGTACCCTGTCAAACAGAATGAGGAGGCTTCAGCCTTCAGTTCCCTCTCCCACGCCACAGTCCCAACACTAAATGACCTCATGATTTTCAGATTCCCTGCAGGACTCCACAGATGCTCTTAGTCCCATACACTCGCACACACTTAACTGCACAGATACATAAACTGCTTGCTCATGCTATTGTTAAAAAAAAAAACAGCTGTGTGTGTTTCTGTAAATACTAACTAGGCATAACAAGTACTCACTTGCAGGGATATCGCATCAGTCTCACTGATTCATGTCAATTGTAAAATACAGCATCAAGCAGAAAAAAATAACCTGGCTGTGCTTCAACCCTGCTTTCGCCAAAGATTCTTTAAACATTAAGTGCCATTTCCCCGGAGCTGCCTGAGTGATTTCTCAAGTTCAGAGGCATTCCCTCAGAGTCTGACACCGCCTGTGTTTCTCTGACTGTTTACTTCTCCACAATCCAAGCTCTGTCCTGGACTAATTCTTCTCCTCACCTCCTCCATTAGACCTCTACAACTACACACATTTATTTTGTGATACGATTACGAGAGTCATATCAGGGGCATTTGCAAGCCTCAGAGCCAGCAAATAAAGCTGAGCCCAAATGTCAGAACTGATGGCTTTAATCAAAGCGGGTGAATATAATGAGCTACAATAATAATGTCAGCCTATTAATGTTACACCGTAGAGTAGTTTAATCCGTTCCTGGAAAACAGTGTCAGTAGAGTAATGACTACTGCAGGATATTATCTCAGCTAACTAGGAAGAAGGAGATCAGCCACTCAGGTGAAGCTAAGCTAATGGTGCTAGACAAGCAAGGTGGTGAAACAATAGAAATGGACTTAAATATGTGGCCCAAATTGAAATGTCAAGCTGTGAAATAATGTGAATAAAACTTTCATTTCGACAGGCTTACAGAAGAAAATCCTAAAAATGACATACACAGGAAAACCAACACACATCCATCTCACAGATTAAAAATATCCATTGAATCCAAATCATATGAAAATCATTTTGCCTGTTGTGTCCGCAACAGCAGTCCTCTGTGCTGCGATCGTGGAACAGCGCCAGGGTTTGTTTCTCATGACGTCATCACAAGCCTTTGCTTGCGTGTTTTTTTGAAAGGGGAGTTTTGTTCATATTTCATAATCAACACTGGGATGTCCAGGGACACAATAACACATGGAAGCTTTACTGGGATTATGTGAGAATGAAGACTTTGATGCATTCTGCCAAAAGGCCCTCACATCTCAGCCTAACTCTTTTCATTTTCCTTCCACATCAGTCAGGCAACCTATGAAAATATTGATCTTACATCATATGAAGTTTGATTTATGACTTGCTTGGTCCTAATTTTGCTGAAATAACCCAGACTAATTCTAACAACATGCAAAAGGCGATGATGAGACAACAATTCTGACCAAGACCTGGGAAAAGCAGAGACACCAGTCTGGGACCAGTGTTATGTCACACAGAACACACACATAATGCTCTTATGACAAGCAGCTCAAATTTAACACCATTTAACATATCATCCTACTTTCTCAAAAACACTTTCCGCTTCACTGACGTATAACTCAACACATTCAAAAACAACAGCCACCCTTACCATTAAGGTGCAGTAGCTTTGAGCCTGCAGACAGAAAAGTAATGGGGCGTGCAGACAGGGATAATGATGGCAATGGGTGGGCTCAGGCCCGAAGTGGAGACACTGATCCATTAGTCCAATCTGACTGATTCCTTTCTCCCTCTCCCCTCTGCTAATCCTTGAAGACAACAACAGATGGCTCCGAGCCAATAATACTGCCAACCTGTCTGCACTCTATGCTCACCTTACACTTTCCTACACTGACCTGTGCACTCGGGCTACTGTTGGGCCACATAAGCATATTATTGAGGACTGCACAAGGACAAAGCCATAAATATCACAATTTAAGTTCACCTGACAGGCTGGAGGTTTAGGGGTAAAGTTCAAGTGGTAAAACCTGGCTGATTTAGGCAAGGCTAAAGTTTACAAACAGGGTTCCTATAGCTTAAGACAAGTTTGATTTAAGATTTTTTAAGACTTTCTTTTAATGCCACTTGGGATTTAAGACCAATTTTACAGCAACAAAAACCAAAGAAAACAAAACAAGAACCAACATCAATTACTTAGGGTTTAGGGACAATTTTGCCCAAATGTTTATTGTAGCATAATAATATATGGCGGAGATGAAGATAGTAGAGAAATGGGTAAAATCTGGAGTTTGTCTGCAACCAAGCTTCATATGCAGTGCCTTGTAGCGGTTTCAGCCATGCTGCTAAACCTCAGTTAAATAACCAATTTTCGTTGTGCTTCCACGTGTCATTCAGGGTACAGTAACAGCTAGCTAGCAGACAGTGGATCCTCTGTTCTGAGCATCCCAGACAGAAACAAAATATGAGTGTTGTTGATTCTGCTATCTGGATCTAAGTGAACTTAATGCAAGATGAATTCAGTAAATTATTTTTAAAAAATGAACATTGCTGATTATTTTGAGACTTTACAATGCAACGTCAGAAGAAGAAAGAGTCATAAAAATCCTATTTCCAACAGCTGAGCATTTTTAATGACTTTGAAAGATTGATTTAATACCTTTTTTTTTTTTAAAGATATTTTTTGGGCATTTTTTTTGCCTTTAATGGACAGGACAGTTAAGTGTGAAAGGGGGAGAGAGAGAGAGGGGATGACATGCAGCAAAGGGCCACAGGCTGGACTCGAACCCGGGCCGCTGCGGCAACAGTCTTGTACATGGGGCGCCTGCTCTACCACTAAGCCACCGATGCCCCGATGATTTAATACCTTTTAATGCCTTATTTTTAGATTAATTAATTCAATGCCTCTTAAGACTTTTTAAGGACCCACAGAAACCCTGCACAAAGTTAAATCGAGCCCTAGTAGAAAAATTCATCTACTGAATGTGTATGTAAAAGACAAAACAAACAGCTATTTTATTGTTGTAAATATGCATAACATCTATGCCCATTAACCAAAGTTACATTGTACTATGTTTCTTTCTTTCTGTTTTGTTCAGGGCCAACATACCAACCATGATCTTTGAAAAATCAAGTAATAGAAAACAGGGAAGTAGAATGTAAAATATGGTTTCTACGTCTTTCATCACTTCCTCCAACAATGGTTACCCGTGTATTTAAATGATATGTCTGAACCAGTTTCAGGTCAAATGGCGAGGCTTCATCATCTTTCAACAATTCTAAGATTATTTGGATCATTAAGTATGCAATGTGATATCCGCCAACCCAGATGTCTCTGGCTAATACAATATAACCCTTATCAGCTAAAAAAAAAACCTACTACGTTTATAACTCTTGCAATCAATATCCAGGTTGCCTGCACTATTTTAAATCTCAGAGACAAAACCTGGAGGAATAGTAACTTGCGGTTTGGAGCTGAACAGGAAACACTGACTGGTTATTACATTATTATAGAGCACCGCCCCAACAACACAAAAAGACTATAGTTAGAATGACCCAGCTCTGCTACCCAGGGGACAAGAGTCTGCACTTCCTCCTACCACCTACTCCTCTACAGTTTTATTCTCTACTCTTATGTCTCTACTCCCTGTTGTTACTCACTTCTCTTTTATCCCTTTTATCATCCACCTCCTGAGGTGCCTGAAGTGTCAGAAATGAGAGAAAACATGGAAGGAGACAGAGATAGCAACAGCAGGTCTGACCATGCTGTCACTAAGGTAACTTAACTGCAATACATGAAAAAGTGAAAAGAATGAGAAGATATAGATGTCAGGAGAGTAAAAGCGTATTATTATCTCTTCTAGTTTAACAGTCAAAAACTATGTGTAGGAAAAAGAACCAATACTTATGTTGTTCATTCACTCAAGCATGTTCTGTCCCTCCCAACTCTTGCACAGACCTGGCAAAGGCCAGACAGGAAGTGGGGTGTTTCTCAAACAAACACACATGATTTGTATACTCCTCTGTTTTAGCAGCACACTCCAGACACACACACCATTATTATATAATGAGAGCAGATTTCAAGGAGTGCCCTGCCTTTCAACTCAGCAAGGACTTGCATGAATGATGCAGGTCCAAGAAAGGCTGCCTTTTCATGCCTTTGTAAAAAACAACTAATGACAGTCACGCTTTGCTACTGTGGCTGCATTACACCTGGGGTGAAACTAGGCTCTCACGGCCAGGTTTCACTCTCCAGTGAAAGGTATGCAAGTTAAACAAATCCTATCTGAGGAGCCTGTTTATCTGTAATGCTGCAGTGCAGAGGGTGGTACTCGGTAGGCACGAAAAATGCCATGTCAGCAGTCGCCCTGACATTCCACTCGGTTACCTGCTCCACACCTTCAAAAGGGTCACCTGCCCTCAGGCTTTAAGGGGGAAGCTATACTTCTCTAAGCAGACGTCCTCTTAAGACTTGGACCACACCCTTCATTCCCCATTGAGCCCTGCTGGTCAAAAGACTTTTGTGAACACACAATCATGAACCCATACATGAGCTCTTTAGCAAGGCATGTGTCATTACACTCAGTGACACAGGCACAATGACCTTGCACCTATCAAACTAGTAAAACTGCTGTTAAAGCCACAGCCTTGCCCTCACCCTGCACACTGATGTGAGTCACCCCACCGAAACTATGTCCTAAAAAACACTGAAATCCTTGTCTTAGCCAGACACTGGGGGTACTGATGCCCTGTCTGTAAAATGCATTGTCAGGCTGACAGGGATGGACAACTAAGATTAAATTAGTCCTACATTGTGAATACAATTAGCAGCAGCCATACACAATAAAACAAGAACTATGACCAGATGCCAGAGTCATTAGAAAACACTTTCTACTGCCATAAAGTGACATACCATATCGCACTATCGATATTATATACAGCAGTACTTTAACAGTTGTGCCCCTTTGATTGGTATCTTCAATGAAATAGTTTCATCCATCTCCTGTGCCTACGGAGCGGCGTTAGCTAACTCGCTCTTGACATGTTTATGATTGTCACGCTGACAGTTAACACGTTGATAATGATTATCGTCGCCTACTAAAAGATACCACACATTTGCTATGAGTAGTTAAAGCCAGACAAAGCGGTATATGATACTCTTACTTTGGTAACTTGGCTACATTTATCGGATGCAGTCCCACCATGCGAAATAACCCGATGACATGTAGTAGCTAACAGGCTAACAGTTGAGTCAAGTTGCTAGCCGTTTAGCTAAAGCAGCACATTTAGAAGTGATAGTGTGTTAAACTGTACGGCTAGCAAGTTCACTGAATTAATATGCTAATTCCCAAACCCCCGAGCTGTTCATTTTCTTACCTGACGTCAATGGGACCTAACTAAGGAATGTCCAAATAACGTCTGTCTTCCCAATGAATGCGATGTCTTCACTGCCTGATTTCTCACTCTCAGCCCAAGGGCGGTAACACAGGAAGGGAGAGCCAGCGCATTCTCTGAGTGACGTCAGATTGAACCAATGAACAGGGAGTCTGCCGGGCGTGGACCAATGGCGTGAGTCAGCCCGCCTCTTTCTACCTGGAAGGACCAACCACAGGAGAGATAGAGAAGGAAAATAAAATAGAATGAAATAATAAAATAAAATAAAATAAAATAAAATAAAAATACTGGGCAATAGCTCATCCTAATTACACCCCATTAACCAGGACTGAAAAATATATTGCCCACAAAAACTATTTTATCACTGCACTTATAACAGCCAGCTATTTAGATATCAATATGTTAACTATTTATCACATCTCCAAGATTACTGTGCAAACTCCAACTGCTGTTGGAGACCATGAGAAGCAGTTAAAAGCTCATCAAAAAGCTAGTAAGTTCACTTTGAGTTAATAATTTGTTTTAGCCACAATACTCACTGCTATACCTTCATAAGCTGCAATGGATGTGACCTAAATAGCACTCTTATATATTGTTTATATGATCAAAAGACTGCCACAGAACACACTTAAATTGAGGCATAAGACAAGGCAAGTCAATGTGATTAATAGTGTATAGCCCCAAATCACATTTTTGTTTCAGTCTGCACAACACATGACATCATCTACACAACAACAACAACAACAATCTCTTTAAGACAGGGATTAAAAGAGAGACCCCCCCTGGGCAGGGATCTCTCTTTCAGGATGCACAGGTGACGTAGATACAGAGTAGCCTACACAGATGTGGCAGTGAATTACAGCATGAGAAACAAAAACATATAGAATAATAGTAATTGGTAATTATGTAATTAAACAGCTGGTATACTGAGTAAATGTTAAGTGTAATAAGTGTGGGTGGCTCAGACAAAATGAAATAGTGTTTGGTGTGAAATCTGTGGATCATAGATGTCAAGCAGCTTCCAGGTGCTGCCAAGCAGTGGACAACAAAATATCGCGTAGACTTGTAAAGACAGACTTCATACTCACATGTGAAACTAAAATCCTTCTCTCACTCTTTCTGTCAGTCTTTCCTACCCTCCCTCTCTCACACAAAACACACAGTGTGTACTCTAAAAGCCTTACCCTTGATTGCAAAGATCAAGGTGAGCTCATCCCCCTTTTAACTACACTGTGTTACACAATAATGGAGATAGAATTTCATGCACTCTCTGGGTTCACACAATATGTGCACTGTAACAAGATGCTTTGCATGTAACACAGAAACTTTGGGAAGAGATGTGGGTGCTGACATGAGATCAAGGATAGTAATCAGCTAAAGGGGTTGAAATGTACTGGGAGGAAAACTAAGTTACTGCCATTTAAAACCAGCACATCAGTACATATTAGCTGAAGGTAAAGACAGAGTTTACTGCAGGGTGAGCGAGCACTTGGCAGTCAGCATGGTTTATCTTCTGTGGTGTCAGAAATGATCTGATAGGCTTTAACTTTTCATATACTGCCTCTGCCTCTCATCTAGGGTGGCAATCTGTGTCAGATAGTGTCAGCTGGGATTGGCCCCACTAATGAAAATAATTACTGTAAGAATATAGCCTTACCAAGGAAAGAGAAGACGACAGATCCAATAAATCTACTGTTGCCAAAATGTGTGTTAAAAGTCTCAGTAGCCCCAGTTTTCATGCAATATACCCAATGGAAGCTGCAAGTCTGCCTTTTGACACTCATTCATACACTCTGTTTTCCTTTATAGCTTCACAATAATATTGATATAATAGTCCTCTTGTGAGCCGCAGCCTAACACAACAATATGATTGCTTTAATATCCCTGCTGTGAGTCAGAGCCTGGCATAAAAATCCTGCTACTGAAAGGCACGTCATATGTGTGCCAGCACATAATCAGTTACAAGCATAGAAAGAGTCATTCAGATTTTTGCTAAAACAAATAACCAATCAAAAATGTTAAATAGTTGGTTCGTTTTTATTTTGGCCTGCATCATGGCCAGTTACACTCATATCCATTTACACTGTACTGTTATTTCCACTTGCCATGTGTCTCTATTTATGTTATATTACCTATGACACCAATGTTTAGACTGATGGAATAAGTGTCTTGGGACCATTTAGTAGTTAGCATTAGATTAGTTTGCTCTCTAGGTTTTTGCTTAACGTTTTGTAGGTTATAAATGTTACTTTAAATAACATGCTCAAATCTAGACAACCTGTAAGTAAACACTTTTAATAAAAAATGTGAAACTGTGTGTGAAATATGATGCAAGATGTAGTATACAATGCCATGAGCTACTTGCTTTTATCAAATTTTATCTTCCTAAACTGAGTAGCTACGTGGATTGTAGGCATCTAAGTTATTTTGTATTAAAAGGAAAACGTTTTCCATTATTATTTGTCTATTTATTTGTCTGCATGGAGTTTGTGTGTGTGTGTCGGCATGTGTTTGCCTGTTTTATGTATTACATCATTTCTGGACATGTGCGTCGGTGTGTGTATGTATTGTATATGTGTATATGTTATGGTATTTGTTTGGGGGAAGAAGTTAACATGCTAATGACAAGTCTAAATTGGTGGCCAGAGGGAGGCTTAGCCATGACTGTGTGACGCCCAGATATGTATACATGTACTGTGCTGTGAGTTGCTATAGGTTGTGCATGTTATTTGTCTTAATAAAAATAAATAAACTAAAATAAAATAAATAACTAATAATAATAATAATAATGATAATAATAAATAGATTTTCTACATTTTTACTTTATTTTATGTAATTTTTGTATATTGTTTATTTTATATTAAAAAATGTCATGGTATACTTTCCTTGTTAGAGGTAAATTGGCTCTTATTTATATATTTATATATTCATATATTCTAATTTTTTTACATCTCAGTGTTGTTGACAAGCCTTATCTTTTCTTAATATATTCTCAAAATAGTTGTAAAAAGAGAGAAAAGTGTGAGGAAAGCGTGAGAAACCGAAGAGAAGTTTTGTTTTCTTTTTCTCTACTCTCTGATTTTTGTAGGCCCTCCAAAAACATATGCTGGAAAAATGCAGGACAAAATAGGCCTAACACAAATTTATGTATTTGACAAAAAAGAAAATATAAAACAAGAAAAAAGTCAAACAGGAAATTGTTTTGTTTTTTTTATTTGACTATTTTATGTTACTGTGTTTCTGAACCAGAGCCTCAGGCCCTGCCTTTACCGTGGTGTACATCGCCTCCCTGTGGCCGTTACCGCTCACTACACTAACATGTCCACCGCAGCTTGAACCGGAAATAAAACCTTTCCTCAAACACCGGCGATCACTTCCTGTAGGTCACATTTTTACTACAGTTTAGAAGAAATGGCGGACATGGATGAATTGTTCGGGAGTGATGGGGACAGCGACAATGAGCAGCGAGGTAACAATGTCTCTCAGCCGTTAAGAGTGTTAGCTGTTGATGAAGTTAGCTTATTAGCGGTGTCGAGGTTTCCCGATGCTAAGCGGAAATTAGCTTTGCCTAAACAGTGATCGCGAGGAAGAGAATCTGGACGTTACGTTACACTCATTTATCTTCAAAGTCAACGTTATGCATCGATAATTCCAAAAGCTAGCTTTATTAGAAATGGGTAGAAGTTTGTTTTGTCCTTCAGCTAGTTAATGAGCTAGCTTTGTCTGTGTTTAAACTAGCTAGCGTAGTTAGCCGAGCTGGAAGAGGCTCCAATCAACTGCTACAACAATATCAGTGTTTCTCAAGCACATGCTCTCATCAGCTAAATGTGCAGCACAACTCTGCGCTTTTATTAATTTAACGTGTAAACTGTCCGTTTTGAATTAAATTAACGCTCATATGCTGAAGATTTAGGCTATTAACATTTAATAAGATTTAATTTATAACGTAATGTGACACCACCAAGCCATGAAAATCACTTAAGCATTTTTAAAAAGCTAAATGGCATCTTGTCAGTGTGAGAGATTCACTGAACTATAACAGTACAGACAATAATCTAATAATTAAGTCACATTTTCCCTGCAGCCAACTAAAAATATCAACCAAATCTCTCGCTTCAAATGTACATTTTTTGTTCAGAGTTTTCTAACCAAAATCCTTTATCACAGTGTCTGTGATTGTAGATATTAATATACATTAAGTTTCTACATCAATATGTATGCAGTTTCTACTGATGTTTCCAGCACCTTGCCAAGACTAAACTAGGTGGAGCAGTGGTTGTCCTGCATCATCCACATGTATACCTGTCAAATCTATTGACATAAATTCTGTATTTTGCAAAGATAATAATGTTTAGTTTTGATCAGCACTGTCAGAGAGTTATAATTTAACTAATGTTGTATGTTTATTATTGAGGTAATACTTTGCCATGGTTTTGTTTATTGCATGCAGTCACTACTGCAAATGACACCCTCAATAATAAACATATAGCCCATGACTTACAATATTGCCCACGTGACCTGATATATTAAGACAGAGATGTTAAAAGGAAAGGTACCAGGCTCTAACTGGTATGGTAACATCTGTAGACAATTGGATATGGGCTCAGTTTTGTGTTGCCCACCCCTAATATGAGTATAAAGTGTCAGTAACGATAATGTAAAACAGAAAATGCAAAACACAGAACAGAAGCTTCTCTGGCATTGCACATTTATTTGTTTACTCATTCATTTTCCGTAACCGCTTATCCTATTGGGGGTCGCAGGAGAGGTGGGGTACACTCTAGATACGTTGCCAGACTATCACAGGGCTGACACGTAGAGACAGACAACCATTCATGCTCAAAATCACAGCTACTGGCAATACAGAGCCACCAGTTAACTTAACCCACGTGTCTCTGGACTGTGGGACCCAGGGAAAACCCACACTGACACAGGGAGAACATACAAACTCAGCACACAGGGGCATCCCCACCCCTCTTGCTGTGAGGCGACAACTTACCACGGTGCCAACCTGGCATTGCACAGTAAAGACATATTTTTACAATCTATTTTTATAGACGCAGATATAGCAAAACACTCTGGTGAAAATATTTTAGCGTGAGTGACTGTAGTATTTTGAATATGAGGATGTACACAATACATATATTAATAACTGAGTCTGGGAGAAATGTAGTTCACTAGAAAAGCAATGTAATCTCTTCTGATCGCTGAGGCTTACTCTGTGTGAAAGGAGTGACATCCAGCAACACTGTGGTGAGAAAATGAGCTATCAGTGTCATGCAGTGTGTAAAGAACAATGACTGGCAGTCAAGAGCTGTGTGAGAGAAATAAAGAAAATCTGTAATGTGCTGAAATGTGTCACTAAGCCACCACAACATTCACCCGCTGTAAGCTGTATTATGTGCCAGAGGATAAACAGTCTGCTTTAATTTGTTTCAGAGTCTGGCTCTGGCTCCGGTTCAGACTCAGAGCCGGAGAGGCCCAGATCTGCGAGCAATGCCTCAGGCAGTGGCAGTGACAGTGAGAGGGAACGGGATGATGATGATGAAGAGGAAGGCCAGGAGGCAGGAAAACCCAGTATTAACAAGGTGAGTGCCTGCATTTGACTGACACCCAGCACAAACAGAGAAATGCCATACTCATCTTATACACAACTCTCTCTCCGTTTTCAAGTGTAACACTGTAGACACTGAGTTATTTGCATTATTTACGCATCTCTCATAAACTTACTCATCATTCCTCCCTAACAGGAGCTGTTTGGAGACGACAGCGAGGATGAGCAACACAGTCAACACAGCCAACACAGTGGAAGCGACAACCAGTCTGAACGGTCAGGGAACCAGTCGGATGCCAGCATGCACTCCGACCAGGGGGAGAACGATCACTCTGATGCAGAGCAGCACAGCGGCTCGGAGCGCGGCCATCAAGATGAGGATGAAGATGAGGAGGACCGGGGCCACAGGTCGGATGGAGGAAGCCCAGCTGGCAGCGGCATGTCTGGAGCAGGGAGCCCTCGCTCTGAGAGGGGCAGTGTCCGTTCAGACAGAAGGTACACCAGCACACACTAAGGTGCCTCGTGTTTAATACAGTAAACATGAGATGATGCCAGAGGGGCCTTGACAAATACACACTTTACTCACGTTATGTAAAACTGCAGTGCTCAACTTGTGTTTTTCATCTTTGAAGACTTAAGAAGTAACAACCTAACTTTATTAACATAATTTTATTATGAGACAAGTTTTAGAACCAGATTGTCATTGCTTTGAATATGTGTTTGTGTTGAACCAGTTTGCACAGCGATCCTGGGACTCCGCAGTCAGGGCCGGGCACCCCTCACTCTGATGGAGAAGCTTCCGGCAGGGAGAACCAGTCAGATGATGAGAAGTGGGGAGGAGGGGCTAAGAGCGACCAGTCGGAGGACGAGGAGGAGAAACGCCGTTACTCTGATGAAGAAAGAGAGAACTCTGACGATGAGGGCCCGAGGAACAGGAAGTCAGGTACTCCCAGGATCTGGTGTTAAAGATGGAGGAATTATTAAACTGGATCATGAGCCAGTCGTCTGTGTTAATCTCGACACGTTGGATTTTGTGGAAGAGGATTAGGGCCATATGTGAAAATTTTATCCTGAGCTTTGAGATTAATCTCAGACTCTGAGATTAATTTTTGCATGTGATAATGATCCTTTTTACATTTACTGTAAGATGTGTTCATGTGTCCTGTGCCTTCCGTTGTTACCGTACTGTCATGTGGAAATTATTCTGTTTCATCACCTGTTTTGGTTTTATCTTTCAGAGTCTGCAAAGGGCAGTGACAGTGAAGATGATTTCCTCAGACAGAAAACCAAAGCAAAAGCCACCTCTGATTCAGATTCAGACAGCGATGTCGGAACCAAGAAAGGTGAGAAACCGTCAGAGTAAATTAAAATCTGACTTTTAATTGTATTAGCTGCTGAAGTTGGCTTTGTTTTTGCTCTAACACATGTTCCATACTGTTCCACAGTGAAGAAGACGGCAGCAGACGACCTGTTTGGAGAGGCTGACGACATCTCCTCGGACAGCGATGCCGAGAAGCCTCCGACCCCGGGACAGCCCCTGGTACGCGTCTGTCCTGTCGCTCCCTGTCTCTTCCCTCCACCAGTCATCAAGCCTCTTTAATTGTGCCCAGCCTTTTTTTTTTTTATAAGAGTTCCCAAATCTCTTTTTCTCAGAGCCTCTCGCTAAGCCTCTTTGAGCTGATCCCTATTATCATGGGTCATTGAATAATACAGTGTTTTTGAAACATTCTCTTCCGCTCCCTCTCTTTCTGTGTGTGTGTGTTTTGTGTGTCCAGGATACAGAGGATGGGATGGAGGGGGAGCAGGCTGAAGAGGAGCCCGCGCCTGAAACTCGTATCGAAGTAGAGATCCCCAAAGTCAGCACCGACCTGGGATCTGACCTTTATTTTGTCAAGCTGCCCAACTTCCTGTCTGTGGAGCCCAGGTCAGAGCCTTGGCACTGAAAATATAAACACATATTATACTTGATGAGCTCTTGCCTCCCTTTAAAGTGTAGGGAAGACATTAAAGAAAAATTAAAAAGAAGGAAAAGGGATAAAGAGAGCATATTTTCAGCCACTTTCAGTTTCTGCCTCTGATCATTTGCTCTGCTGCTGGTGAGGAGGAGAATTGTAAGAGCCTATACTTTAAAGTGTTCAGGTAAATGTGTTGGGTCTTGATGAGCATCAAAGCGTCTGTGTAACTTAAAGCTGTTGTTGGTAATTTATGAAAATAACTTTTGGTCATATTTGCAGGAACTGTCACTACAGCCACGAGGGGTGGGCGATATGGCCCTAAAATAATATCATGATATTACAGAGTATTTTTGCGATAACAATATTCTCGACGACATGACAAATTAGTAAAAAAGAATTTGTTTATTAATTTAAGAAAACAGAATTGCAACAAAATAAGAGATATAGTTTTACAGTTTACCTTCAAATATTCAGTAAAAACTAAGCAAAAATTACTCTCATTTCTTTAGTTTGTAAACAACAATAGTAACTCAGGGTGAGATTCAGATTCTGTTACAACATTAATAGTTAAACAAAATAAAATCTACCATAAATTACACATTTAAATAGCTCTCGAAGACAACACATATTTCCTTGGATCTATTTATATAAATCAACTGGTGATTTCCTTCTCTTTCATAACGCTGTAACCTGTGACCGGCTGTTATGATACCACAACTATTACACAATCACATATGTGGCCTTTTTTGTTGAGCCATGAGCGTCACGTAGGTTTGCATTACCAGAGGTTTATGACAAAATGACACTGACTCACGTGTGCGCACAGCAGAGAGGAGAGGGAGAAACTCTGTGCTGCTGCCAGAGGAGCCGCTGAATGAGTTCCCTCTGAGTGGTAAGTCGCTAAGAGTCTGAGAAGTGCAGGGTTGTTCATAAAATATTCAGAACGCCACAGTTTATTCCACACTACTGAAGCTGCTCCTCTTTTTGGAACCACCGTGAAGTCGGTAATAATTTCGCTTACATTCTAAATTTTTCATATATTAAAAATTACACCCGTATTATCGTGAATGAGATGATCTGGCACACCCCTAACAGGCACACAGGAGTACGTGAGACTGATAATCTGTTAGAAAAACTTGGTTCCTCCTCCTCCTCATAGTGCGTCTAATGGCATTTACAAGAATCCACCACAGCTGAAGGAAAACAACCAATCAGAGCAGAGGAGTCTGTAACGCAGCTTTCAATCACTGTTCTTGAACTGCGGTCAAACTGTCAAACTAGGTAGCGCTGATCAAAGATGCATCAAAATTCTGTTACTGCATCACATATTTCTCGCCTCAAATGTTTTCAGAAACACATTTTAGTGAACTGTTTAGCTGTAAAGTTAGAGAGTTTGTTTCCCTGCCACCGAACAACAAATTCCCTTCAACCATGGTTGATTCGTGCAAATGCCATTAGTCTACCTCACGTACCTCTGTAGTTACCAGCTGTAGCATTAAAGGTTTACTATTTTTGATTGTCGCTGAATCCTCCTTCATAGGCCCTTTGATCCTCAGTACTATGAGGATGAATTTGAGGATGAAGAAATGCTGGATGAAGAGGGACGGACCAGGCTGAAGCTGAAGGTATGTAGGCCACCTAATGTGTGGATGTGTTTGTAGTGTCTGTGTGGACTGAAGTGGAAACAAATTAAAAGCAGTGTCAGCTTCTAAAAAAATCTTGTATATGAAGAGCTCATTTTTTCTCCTTCACAGGTGGAGAATACAATTCGATGGAGAGTCAAGAGAGACGAAGAGGGAAATGAAGCACGAGAGAGCAACGCACGCATTGTCAAATGGTCTGATGGCAGGTGTGTATTATGTAAAGCCAGACGTGGGGGGCGGGGTTACTGCACTCAGTACAGGAAGTGCACTGTACTTTCTATGTTTCTAAATGTCTTTTTCTTGCCACAGCATGTCCCTCCACCTGGGGAACGAAGTGTTTGATGTTTACAAAGCTCCACTCCAGGGTGACCATAACCACCTGTTCATCCGACAGGGTACTGGACTGCAGGGACAGGCTGTGTTCAAAACCAAGCTCACTTTCAGGTAACACAGCCATTGTCGTTATTGGTGACAGGCTGCTATTAAGAGTCTCATACAGAGATGCATGTCTTCACTTGAGACCTAACACAGTGTTGCTAGGGATACTCCTCCTCTGTCTGGCTCCATGACAGCCGTACACGCTCTAAATAAGCCCCACGCTGCCTCTAATTCCAAACACAACAATAGAAGCCTTCATTCAGAAATGTACTCTATGCTCTAAGTCCTGGATCACCTTGTGCAAGATGCCCAGGTTTCTCCCAATAAGAAGTGTGTAAGCCTCTTAACGGCCCCCAAGTCCACCTGGATTTTCTGTTTCCTTACACCACATGGGTCTAGTAGGACACTGGCCAAAGCTGCTTTAAAGCCCAACAACTCTCCACGATGCCAGACAGGACATTAGCATTTGTTCTGATTGAGTATTCTCATCAGAGCGCAGTTTTGATTAGGATTAGAGCTGAAGCTGCTCAGGAATCAAACGGGTAGGGACAAAATGTTTTTCTTTTTGAAAAGGGCAACTTCACAAATTAATGGAACAAAAACACAAATGTTGATATAATAATTAAATGATATATTTTTGGCGGGGCAACACAATGGTTTGAGTTGAAGGTGTGAGAAAGAATAGTATCAGTAACATTGTTAATACTGTGCTACATTACAGAAAAATACAAAACCGTACTAATGAACCTTCATTAATATAGGCCTATATTTTATCTACAAGTGCACGTCACACACTGAGCGAGCCGCCTGTTAATGTCGCTGTGGGCTAATGGGCATGTAGCTGCTTCCATGTTTCAGATGATACGTCATGTTTGTAGTCGACCAATGAAGATGAGTTTACATATCACCTTGGGTTCGTCCTTCACCTTCTCAAAATGATCCCACACTTTGGATTTCCTGCCCAACATGTTATTAACTAGCCTGTGGAATAACCGCAGATACCAGCCCTGGAAATTAACCTGACTCCTGTCTGACTGCTGAGCATGGCCACTTCCTGTGTCTGTCCTTTCAAATTAAATTCCCACACGGTCCAGTCATATACTGTAGGGTTTTGGTTTATCTTGACAAGGAGCAGCTCCTAATAGAGTCGACTGGTCGACTAAAGTTTGGTCAACTATGAGGGGGCAGCCCTAGACATTTGTCTTTGTATGTAGCTTTGCTTTGTATGAGAGAAGCCAAACACACAACACAATACACAATTAAAAGTGTACAGATATACAAGATACCATAGTGCAAAAATGCTCTCTGAGCTTTCATCAAAAGTCAAATGTTTGCTACTTTTTCTACATGATGGTTATTGAGTGTGACAGGGAGGCTACAGCTGTTTCCATTTGGTTTTGTTTGTGTAATAAGTTCTTCTGTTTTGACCACATTCATTTCCAAAACAAAACATGAAACCATTGGCAGGAATATGCATGACATGGCCCCACATGCACAGGACAGAAACACAGCAAGGGTCCACTCTTAAAAACATCCTTCCACAGTCAGCACTACAGGTTTGGCAGTACAGATTCGTGTTTTTTGCCAGTTTGGAATGCAAGTGTATTGTTTTCATGGTTTGTGAAGCTTTTCTTGCAAAATTACCAAAAAAGAGAAAGAATAGGGTGAAGACTGCCCACTTATTGATTGAAGGAATGCTTTGAATCTGACACTGGTGTTGTTTCATCTGTATTTCCAGGCCCCACTCCACAGACAGCGCCACCCACAGGAAGATGACACTGTCTCTGGCTGACCGCTGCTCCAAGACGCAGAAGATCCGAATCCTTCCCATGGCTGGAAGAGATCCCGAGTCGCATCGCAATGAGATGATCAAGGTAACGCACTCTCACTACCACCTCTGTCCATCTGCCAGAGAACACCACCTCTGTGCTGTTCTGCTTGTCTTTCCTCAGCCCTGTTTGAAAATGCTTGTGTTACCACAGGCACCAGAAAATGTGGCAGGAGGCCAGTTGTTGTCGAGCATCATCCCCGGTTACATAAAGACATAACCTGACGCGCTTACATAACGAGGTCACACAGTGGTCAGCGAAATGGAAATAGTGTCAGCAAGTCTGGAGGGGGGACTGGTTATAGTTTATAGTTTCACTGTGCTCAGTGCTTATCTCAGGCGGTCTGACTGTACAAGTGTTGGGCTACTGTGGTTGTTGAACTTAGAAACAACTCTGATACCAAGTGTTCTCACATAATAACACGTGATTTCCTCATCATTTGCCATTTTACTTGCCAGTTTCATTTGCACTGGCACTGAACTGCTAAAGAGGGTTGAATTATTCATTGTTTTTTGTTTGTTTATTTCAATAAACTTCTTAACAACAATTGAAAAGAGCCAACAAATCAGCTTTTTTCCTTTCTTGAAAAGTAGAGCTTATTCAGGTGGGGGTGACTTGAAAGGAGTTTTGGCAAAATAGCACAAGCTGATTGGCAGCCAGTGTTGACTGGTGGAGGAAGAAAACGTTGATGCAGTAAGTGCACCTGCCTCTGTATACTCTGACAATATATGACTGACCAGATCTGTCAGAACAGAGTTACAGTTAGTGCTTCTAACGAGATATGTCCCGATCCGATCTCAGAGATCAAGGCACAGACCTTCGGAGGGAGCTTGGAATAGAGCCACTGCTCCTTCATGTCGAAAGGTGTCAGTTGAGGTGGTCCAGGCATCTGATCAGGATGCCTCCTGGACCACCTCCCGTTAGAGGTGTTCCAGGCACATCCCACTGGTAGGAGGCCCCGGGGCAGACCCAGAACATGCTGGAGGGATTACATATCTCATCTGGCCTGGAAACACCTTGGGGTCCCCCAGGAGGAGCTGGAAAGCGTCGCTGGTTAGAGGGACGTCTTGGGTGCTTTGCTTGGCCTGCTGCCCCCACGACCCGGCCCCAGATAAGCATATGGATAGGATGGGATTGGCTATATTTAGCTATATAGAGCCAATCCTTAAACGTCAGCTGTCACAGAGGTGTTTATAGTCGCAAAGCTGTCATCCACAGAGAGTGCAGCCATTGTCAGCTCTCCAGCTCTCCGCTGTCTGTCTCTCCTCCACTCCCCTGGGCTCCTGTCTGAGTCCCACCCGTTATGAAACATCACACATCATGAAAGACAGAAAAAAATCAGTATGAGGCTGTTACTTGCCTAAGTTGTGAGTGCTCGTTTCATTTCAGTTCAGTGTGAGAGTCTTGCGTTTTGCCGTTACCTATAATACATGATGTTTCACTGCAGGTGGAGCTCAGCCTTTGCTTAGAAGAGAGACACCTACAACCACATCAAGCACACCATTGCAACTGCGACAAAAGCCCGGCCAGCAAAAAACCAATATGAGTCATTTTTTAAAAATGTAATCACGATAAAGAAGTACTGATGATAAAGTCAAGCACTCAAGTGAATACAGTTAAATTAGGTAATACTCTTTTAAAGGGAGAAAGAAATTCCCCTGAGGCACCAACAAAGCGAACAAGATTAAAGAGAGGGTTTGTTATTTTATATTTTTGTTTAAAACAAATGAAGGAACAGCTTGGATGAGGGATTTTATTTTCTTAATGTATTGCAGAGTTATTCAGCTGTCATGTGTATACATTAGATTAATTTTGAGTACTTTAAGTGTGCACCATGCAGCTGTATTATCAACAAAAATGGAAGTATCGGATCGGGACTCGGTATCATCAGACACTCCATACTTACATCCTTTATTTAGACACAGAACTCTTTGGTTTAGTGCTCCCATTGTCGCATGTCAAAGTGATGAACATGGCAGCCGTTTAGTTACACTTGCAGCTAAATTCTACTACATGTATAGTGTATTTTTAGAGTTCGATGCTCCTCACATGCTTTCAACATGTTTAGTTTGCCTGTAGCCTCAGACCTTTAACCCCACTCTTCCTTTTCTTTCTCCGCCTTGAGCTGTCCATGTAAGATGGAGTCCTTTATTAATCCCAGTAGGAAGTGGCTTTGTTACAGCAGCCACGTTGCATCAATCACAAAACAATAAGCAGGATGCAGGCACTTAAGGAGCTACATGTGAAACAATGTACAGTAAAAACCATAAGTAATGTTCCAGACTCTGAGACAAGAAACTGAAAAGCTTGGGTCATACTCAGATTTTAAATACAGTCTGAATATATACTGCGCAGTGATTGTGCAGATAGTATATGGTTAATATTGAACACCCCAAATCAAAATGGCACTCGCAAAATGGTAGCAGCCTAAACATAAAGTCATGAGCCATCTGAAAAAGAAATATGCATTTAAATAAAGAAATAACTGACAACCCTGGTGTTTTATGTGTAAAAACAGACCACCTTACAGCTTATGTTAAGAGAAATGACTCTAATCCACTATACCCCCTCTTACCTACACACATCACAGAAGTACCACACAGTGAATTTATTATTACACAAATTATGCACCCCCAGTGTTTCAAAAAAGGCTTTTAAATTACCACCTAGAAACAAACTGTCAAACTTTAAAGCCAGTGCTTACAGTAATTCCCACCGGTGTCTCTCCTGGCAGAAAGAGGAGGAGCGGCTGCGAGCTTCTATCCGCCGAGAGTCCCAGCAGAGGAGGATGAGGGAGAAGCAGCACCAGAGAGGCCTGAGCAGCAGTTACCTGGAGCCCGACCGCTACGATGACGAGGAGGAGGGCGAGGAAGCCATCAGCCTGGCAGCCATCAAGAGCAAATACAAGGGAGGAGGAGGCTTGAGAGGTGAGGACGAATACAGTCACATTTTCTTTCTCATTATTTCTCACCAGATTTTCATAAAGTCACAGAGGTCTAATGAACATCCTCCTTTCTCTTTCCCCCCTCTTGACCCAACCCAGAGGAGCGAGCGAGGATTTACTCGTCAGACAGCGATGAGGGCTCCGATGATGACAAGGCCCAGAGGCTGATGAAGGCCAAGAAGCTAGACAGTGATGAGGTAGGTGTAGTATCCTGCTGGACAGACAGGGGGCAGTGTGAACTGTGGAGCTTAAAACTTGTCACCCTCATGTGAACTGAACAAGACAAGAACTACTGGTTCTTCTGAAGAACATGCACTTAATTCTGCTCTGACTGTTTCTGCAAAAACTAAAGTTGTGGTACTGCCAGAAAACAAAATGCAGCTGTAGCACAACAAACTGTGCGTACTGAGTACAGAATGTCTGCTGCTGTCAGCATCGCAGCGTCACCTCTCCTGCTCTTGTTTTGAACAGGAGGGCGAGGGATCGGGCAAGAGAAAGGCAGAGGACGACGAGGAAACGGCCACCAAGAAGGCCAAGAAGTATGTCATCAGCGACGAAGAGGAGGAGGAGGAGGAGGAGGAGGAGGAGGAGGAGGAAGAGGAAGAGGATGATGAATAACTCACTTTTTTTTAAAATCTATCATTCCACTGTATTATCAGTGCTCAGCCCACATGGCATGTAAACAGCCATATTTTGTTTTGTATATTTTCTTAGGACCTGTGTGTGGGTGAGTGCGTTTGTATGTGTGTGTGTGTGATTGTGTGTTTGCTTGTTTATGTTGTGTACAGCAGAGGTGAGAAATAAATACATGGATGTCTTATGTAACCAGCGTTTCCCAAGAACCCTTTATCTTTTTTTTCACTGTTATGATTCATATGCATGAATCATATTGTTGATACTTTATGAAACATTAGTCCAGTTTCCAAACAGAAAGGAGGTTAATGAGATGAGTGCTGCAGGTTGGTTTTAGATTAAATCAAGTAATTAGCAAAACACCTACGCCTGCCTGCTGCTCACTCGCAGAACAAAACACATCATTGACCAGTTTTTACTAGTTTCACCAGTCATGAGGTAGAAACTGGAGAGGAGAGTTAGGGGATAAATCTTAACTGGTGCTGAAAGAACCAGCCAAACCCTCCCGACAGGAGAGGCAACAGGGGATTTAGGAATTGCTGTAGTACTGTGAGAGAAGATCCTCCTCAACCTGCCTGCCAGCCCAGGCAGGAAAGGCACGGAGTAGAGGCCTCACTAGGAATTATGAGTCTTACAGAAACATGTTGACACTGGTACCCACACTCATCCCCTCACTATTATATCGCCCCTGCCAAACATACACCACTTGAAGACACTGCTATGATCTATTGGTCAACTGTCCAACACATATCCAACAAAGGTCCACAGTGGAAATAACCAAATAGCCTTTACTGTGTTTTTATCTTAAACATATTTAATTGCATTTTAGTTGTTGCCGGTACTGATATCATTGGCAAATCTATCCAGCACTAATATATATATTGAATATATATATTTGTTTGGTAAAGCACCCTCCACTTAAGTAAAATTCACAAGTGCTTGACAAAACAAGACCATAAAAACAAAGGCAATAAGAAAAGCATTCAATAATAACAACATAAGCCACAAGATAAAAGTAAAAGAACATAAAACATAGAACAAAAACGGACACAGGCAATCAAGGACCCCAACAGAAAGGAACAAGCACAAGACTTCATAGGGTTGGACAAAGTCCATTTTGAAAATATGAGTCTTGAGGGACTGGTTTCAAAAAACACCATACGTTTTCTCCATAAGTATGACACTTAAGGCTCCATTTTTCCTTAGTTGAGGGACGTAAACAGTTGCAAAGGCTCTCTTAGTAAAGGCAAGATGTTTCATTTACTGTGTTGAAAGGGATTTTACAGCGGTAAAAGTTTCCATGGAGATTGTTTATTTGCTTGGACTCGTGCTTGTGATGCCTGTTATCGTCTCATAAAGTTGGCTAATAGTTAGTGAATAAATAGCAGAAGAAAAGAAGACAAAAAAAAAAGCCATACTGGTCAGAGGAGGAAAAGATTATAGTTCTGGAGGAATACAGTCATAGAAAGCCTAAACCATGAAGTAGATTTGATCTCCAAATATCAGAAAACAGAAAATGATTGTAGGAGGAAATTTCAACGAAAATTAATTCAGTCAAATCTATAGTGTAACATCAAGAGCATATCAAGAACACTCTTCACGGGTGTGTTAGTTTTTTTCATTCATCACCATAAACAATCATGTTGCAGTTAACATAGAGTCTAAGGTACCTTAATATTTTTTGACCTTGCTTTGGATGCCAAAGTCTTTTGTGCAACTGTCTAGGGATTCCTTAAGTATAACACCAAGAGGAGAAAACCATAAATGCATAAGTGAACATTATAAGGAAACCTTAAGGAGAGGACCTAAGGGTGTTTTGTGCAACCGATTTTATTAGGAGGAAACCTTAGCTGGGACTTCAAACAAAATCTTAATTTCAGGTGTTTTGTGCACTCGACCCCAGTTGCTTTATAAAGACTTCTCAGAGACTGCGGACACTTTGCGTAGTGGAGGAGAGTTTCATAATGTCAGAGGCACTACTTCAAAGGCACAATAACCTTTTTGTTTTCAGTCTAGAGCGCGGGACAGCCAGTAGGTCTCTTACGTCTTCTGACCGGGGCCTACTGACTGTCATAACTATCTTTTTTTAAGAAACCAAGTTGAAGTTAAAGGTGCTATATAAGATCATTCAGTCAGGGCCAGGATTGCCTGCACACAGCTCTCACCTCAGATGTAACAAGCAAACATGGAGGTGGCTGAGCCGAAATGGCGGTCAGGATGGCGTTAACAGCGACAACTGCCGTATGGGCACAGTGAAGCGCAGCAGCAGTTACCTGAGGTCTCATTTATAAACATTGCGTACGCACAAAATGAGGCCTGAAACAGGTGTACGCTTCTTCCCACGGAAAAGTTGTGATCTATAAAAACTTGTGACTTGATGGGAGAAACTTTGACCCATGCTTACGAACATTTGGGAGACGCGAAACTGACAATGCAGATATTGAGCTGGAAGTCTTATTATAGAAATGGTCGAATATTTTTTGGCGCACGCCATTTTTAGCTTTTGTCCGTACGTACATTTTTAGTATGTACTGTTTTATAAATAAGACCCCAGACCAGTGGGACATGAAGGAAGGTACTCAGAGCGACGCACAACTGACATGGCTACAAAAACAAAGAACAGAGAAGCTCAGATTACACAACACAGAGGTTGTGTGACTTCATTCACTGCTTGGGATGCCATTACACCACTATATCTATACATAGCAGATAGATGTCTGTTACTATATTTATGATCTGAATGTTGTATAAGGAACTTTTAAGCAGGTATAATGCTTAACATGTTCAATGTCTTGGTTTAATGTGGAAGCATGCCAACATGAGCTAATTAGCACCTCACAAATGAAGAAATTTAAGTCAAAAATTGCCTGGTAATACAGTATTTCTAATGAGATATTTGAGCCTGGTTCCCAACTGGTCCAGCCAGGGGGGTTCAGATTTTTCCTTAGTTATTGTTCAAGGTCCACACAGTGTAATATATTCAGCGTCATACTTGCGTTTGTCGTCAAGTTAGTTTGCTGTCTCTGTCGAGTAGCTGATTGTTGTTCACTCACTCTACAGCAGGAAACGGCACTTCAAAGTGAAAGCTTTGTGCCAGAAATTTATTGTACTTAAAAATAAAGTGTGTTTTTCACAAACTTAACATGTTTGCGAGTCACTTGCGATTCCATTCAGAATGGATCCACGACCCACAAGTTGGGAACCGTTGTTTTAAATGTCAGTGTTATTATCGTGGCCTCTGTGTAATTCAGCCAAATCCAAAAGCCAGTAGTATGATGCAAAACACACCATGTGATTTAATTGTGAGTAATTTAAAAATAGAAATGGGAGTACACTCAAACAGCATTTCAGTCCGGTTTGGTGCGTCAGTGCTCCAGTTGTTAGAAAACAAGAGCAGTTTGGTGAGGTATTGTGTCTTGATCCCTTAAGAGCCACAGAGTGAGAGGGGAATGTAGAGAACAACAGTCCCAGTTACGGATTCAAGTTCATCAGCCAGAATGACGCACAGTGTCACACACTCCCTCACACACTCCCTCAGACACACACACATGGGAACATTGCTGGGTTCCCAGAGATAGATAACAACCCTCGAATCTGCTCCCTCCCCCCAGCTCTGTCCAGACAGAACTGGCTGTAGCTACCCAGGATACAAAACTGGTAAAACACTAACTAAGTGATTAAGTAAGAGCTGCATAAATTGGCTGCATTCTCTCTCTTGACAACGGCCTGTCTGTGCCACACACACATTCACACACACACACACACATGCTTATGTGGCCACAGAAGTATCAAAGACCTCCTGAGTAATATTCACACGGTGCAGGGTTGTGTTTGAGAGAGGTTCTTTGAGGACAGCAGTGTTTAAAACTGCCTGTGGTGTTTTCCGAGTGTCTGGAATCACAGACCAAATCCCCGGAAAGTCATAACGAAGCTGCTTGTTTGGAATGAGGTTATTGTGTGACTAAATTGCTGAGGGTGAGTTTGTACCCTTCAGCTTTTCCAACACTCAGGACGGGCCTGCATCTGTGTGCGCATGCTTGTACATGCATGTATACAGCAGTGAGTAGAGACCTCCCCAGCGAAGCACATGCTAAGCTATATATAGTGCATGCGGTGAATGTTTAATGCCGCTTCATGCAAATGTTGTGTGTCTTTGCTGCCTTGAAAGAGAAGGTGTCGTCAGGAGTGGTGTGCTGCGTTATCTCAGACTGCAGTGGGTTATGTAAACCCAATTCCACACAGTAAGGAGCGGGGAAGGGAGGGGACAGGAGGAGAGGGGGAGGCACTGCTATACACAGTCAGCACTGACTGAGGGGGATGAGGCAGAGGGGAGGGCTGCAGCATTTCACCCTTTTTTGTTTCCTCCTTCCCCTTCATCTCGTCTTTCTCTCTGTATCACCTCTTTCTCCCAGCCACCCCATTTTCCCACCGTCCGGCCTGAACCTGGACTCCATAACGTCACATTTTCTGTAAAGAAAGCACACAGGGTATGGTTTCTATTCCTAAAGCCTTGCAGGCATGCACGCCAAAAAACGGCTGAGCCACTTGGATAAACCCTGGTGTCATTCAGGGGAAACTTGGCCATCGTTCTGCCAGTATTAGGTCAGTATTAGGCCAGGTACTGCCTGAAGTAAACAGAGATGTGTTTTCATTAGTCTCAGCCTCCTCTTTGTTTGGCTCAAGTGATGCCCTGTTTGTCCTCAGTGAGCATGTGTATCCAGACACTATAAGTGTATTCCAGCCCCGTCTCCAGAGTAAAATGTTGGCATTGTAC
This sequence comes from Epinephelus lanceolatus, assembly GCF_041903045.1. NCBI lineage: Eukaryota > Metazoa > Chordata > Actinopteri > Perciformes > Serranidae > Epinephelus > Epinephelus lanceolatus. The sequence continues at coordinate 15,325,255 of NC_135735.1, forward strand.
ATTTCTGCAAACCACAGAGATGTTACAGTGATATCTTTTGTATGTATGATGTGGTTCAGATTACATGTGTATGAGTTTATCATCATGAGGAGGAAAGATGGTGAATGGCGTGACACCAAGGCGAGATGACTGCCTAACAGCAGACCGCAGCAGACAACTGTTGAAGACTCAAAAACCAGCACACAAAAGCAGGTATTTTTTTAAAGACAGGTCGGAACATTTCAAGCTGCATTTGCAGTGACCAAAACAGATATTTTAACCAAAACATGACCTTTTTCTAACCCTAACCAAATGTTTTTTGTGTCTAAACCTAACCACACGTGAATCACGTTAATTCCTTGGTCGTAACTGCTTATCCTGTTAGAGGTCCCGGGGGGGCTGGAGCCTATCCCAGCTGACATTGGGCAAGAGGCAGGGTACACCCTTGACAGGTCACCAGACTATCACAGGGCTGACACATGGAGACACACAACCATTCACACTCACATTCACACCTACGGACAATTTAGAGTCACCAATTAACCTGCATGTCTTTGGACTGTGGGAGGAAGCTGGAGTACTCAGAGAAAACCCACACTGACACTGGGAGAACATGCAAACATTTATTCTGGAAATTGGGTTACGTATTGACAACTGGCAACTCGTTTGCATTGCGTAGATACGTATCATAAACCTTCAATTAAAAGCCAAGACCCGATGAAATGCCCTGTCCCTTTTGCTAGTTTGGTGTGGCTACAGTTTGACAAATAAACGCCTGTTTCAATGAGATGCCTGGTCTGGTTGCCAAACAGCTCATTTTTTTAATAGAAGTTCTTCAGATGTTTAAAACCAGGTTGTTAACTACCTCAAATTATGTGTCCATTCCTTGATTAACCTGTAAGTTCTTCATAGTCGTTTAGTCCGTAAGGCTCCTCAGATCAAAATAATCAAAAGGGTTTTTTTATACAAATGAATCCCAGTTGTGAGAATTGTTTTAACAGGATAAAGTGGTGTTGTGTCGGTGTGCAGGATGCCGTAATCCTCGAGTGCTGTAACTCTCTCCATATCTGATGTGCTGTCTGTTAGAGCTAGATTAAATGAATGATTCATAATTGGTATGTACGCTTTGATTGTATTTCCTGATCTTTGCTGAGCAACAGTTTTGTGTGAAAGGAATTAAAGGCATATCCCAAATATAGGCCTGTTGCCCTCAGTGAGTTTACTGTATGTGAGATAAGAAGACTTTCTGATTTACTATTTATTTCCGTTGTTATTTTCAGCCATAACTATAAAGTTTAAAGATATATAGTCAAACACCAGAGGTCTGACCTATGTGACGGTTTTGCTGTGCTTATCTTATGTACTGTGTTGCTTTGCCAGCATCTTTAAGAAACCAAATCTACAGTCACTCAGCAACAACACCTCACTGCCAGTGGGACTAACAGTAACTGCTCTCTTTGAGTAAACTCAAGCTGTCATTTTCTTTAGTCAGTGGCCCAAAAGGTCAATTAAGTTGCAAGCTAATGTAGGTTAAGTGTTGTTATGAATGAGATATGAAAACATCAAACATGCATTTTAGATTAATGAGATGAAAAAATTGTGGGAAAAAACATTCAACATGTTGCCACCATATGTTGAGTCCAGAGCTGTCTTGGAGTGTGTTTGCTCTTCACAGATGGGAATCTGCAAAACCAGACCCTCTCTCCACTCTCTGTTACCCAGCAAGACTTATCCATTTCCTCTTGATATCTCAGCTGCTCCTCACCCTGTTTGCTAAGGGCTGTTAAATTGTGTGGACATAACACAAGGTTTTCTACCTAGAAATTATTATAAACAAATATTGTGATTCAGTCTATACCTGCTTTGATTGGATGCTGAGGAAATATTCTGGGTCCTTGACTCTTACCCTGGTTTGTTCCAGGATTCATCATATCTGTAGCCAGGGGCATAAGTACATACAGTGCAAGCAGTGCTGGGGCTAATGGGGTGGAGGGGCCTGATTGCAACCTGGAAATACACCTGTGTTCAAAGAAGAACTTATGCTCAATCAAAAATGGTGCGATTTTCTATATAAACCCTCAAAAAGACGTATCAATCTCCATCATGGTTTTCTGTTTTTGTGAAATAGTATCAATAGCATCATATTTATTTTGTAGTTTTTGTCATATACAGATGTGTAATGGTGATTTTTGGGTAATATGTATGTTGATGTTGTCCAGTATCAAGTCTCTGTGTAGTCATGTGATGAGACGATATGATTTACAGCAGCTAGTTTAGGAACAAAATCTCTCAAGACCTACAAGCTGGGCACATCTGCGAGCAAGTGTAACATAAAAGTGGCAGTGAGACACGCTGTTGGTAAAATATATATATACGCCTATAACTCTGTGTATATGTGTGTGCTTCATAATTAACTAGGGCGCACGAGGGCCTGTCATAATAGCATGCACAGGGACCCATTGTAACTACCTTACGGCAGTGTCTGTAACATTGCTCTATAGTCAAAGTTCAATGCTGGAGGGGAGAGATTCCTGCTGTGACGCCCTTCCCACTGTCTTGGAAGATGTTCCAACCTCATCAGACAGTTGGCTGACATGGAAGGGTTGTTACCTTGATTAAGCTCACCTGGGCCTTCCAGGCTATAAAGGCTGCCTCATGTTTTCTCCCTTCCTACAGGAGTGCGGGCCCTCCAACCACTCTCTCTACAGGCCCCCCAACCCCATGGGCCCCAGTGAAACTGCACTGCCTGCACTGTCTATATTTACGCTCCTGCCTCTACATGAAATTTGTTTTTTAGGATTTATCCACGTCAAAAAATTATTTTTCTTCTTCCGTTTCTTGTGTACAATGTTTGTTGTATATTACATTTTAATATTTTGTATTTTCTCACTTACAGGGCTGTGTTTTCTGTGTTGTACTTGTTCAAAGAACAATAAAAATGTTGTAAGTTTAAATCTCTGCAGAGCTTCATATGAGAGTAAATGGTTAACTGAAAGTGACTCATGAGTGCAGAGTTATTGTTCAGATGGACAAAGGGTTGATGAACATATTTGCAACCATAAAATTAATAAAAGAGAAACAAACAGTGCAGTTATTAAGTTTATTTTCCTGCTGCTGGAAACAACCCTTTGTACTAAACTTACAATGTTGTTTCTTGAGTTTCTGGTTTAATTTCACAGACTTAGTCAAAATCTTTTGTCCACCTACTTCAAATCTAACAGCGTTACTCTGTGTACCCTGGCTGTATTTCATAGCTCGCTGCCCTTTAGCCCTGTCTCAGTATGTCCCTTCCCCCTGCTGCTGCTTACATAAGAGGCTAATAAATAAAATAGAAACACAATACTCTACTCTCTCCACAGGATCCTCAAACACTCACACATGACACTGGCGCAGACACTGCAGCGAGGGTCTTAGCGGGAACATTTTCCCTTACGCACAAACCAGGTGTGCATTGTTCACATGCACAATACACACAAACACAACTGTAACAATTCAGTGTGATGTAGTTTTTGTTTTAGTTTTTTCCCTCCTGACCTTAACGATTTGGGTCAGCCTGTTCCGTCGAAGGAACAGGGCTTAATCTGTAAACAACGGGTTACCTTCAGCTGTGAGCTGCTCTGCACCCAGATTACACTTGAGCTTTTCCAAAAACATTAAAAAAAACAGGCAAGGTGACTCTCTGTGGCACAGCTTCTCTAGAGCCAGGGTCACTCGTCTACCTCATTAGACACAAAATGTAGCTTGGCCCCAAAATGCACCATTAATAACTGCATCATTTAGAGTCTATCTATCTATCTATCTATCTATCTATCTATCTATCTATGAGCTCACATGTAAGTAAAGAATTTAAAAGACAGTATTGAAGTCCAGGTTCAGGTGGACCGGCGCACGTTTACTAAAGTATGCACATTAAGCATAATGTTGAGATGTTTGCACTTTACCTGTTGTGTTACTTTATACTTCTACAGACAACGACGTGAGAGGTACCGTGGGCGTGTTGGTTGCTGATGTTCTGCAACACCGTCTCAAGTTCTGCCTGTTACATGCATTGTCTTCTTTCAAAATACGCTTCCATTTTCACAGGACATGTAACATTTACATACAGTCTCTTTCAAAATAAATGTACTACATCAGTACAACACCAATATTTTTTTCCCTTCAACAACAAACGCATGTGCTTGGGTTTAGGAAAAAAGAACAGGGATTGGCTTTATAATCTAACGGGTCGCAAACACAGCTCTGCTGGGTGAAAGTCGGTGTTTGCTGGCGCTGTTAAACTATAACAGTGACTGGCTGCAAATCACGCCGATGTTGAAGGACAGCTTTTATTGTTGGTGTCTGACGCTGCAAGCCACTGCCCAAGCACCGAATTTCGAAGACTTCAGAGTGAGACCGGGCTGACTTCCGCTCTGCTAAACTTCAGCTGGGAAGTATTTAACTTTTTACCCCACTGTAGTTATTTGATCGTTAACTGCTACTTTCCAGATTAGTGTTTTTGCAACCCCAAAAAATAAATGAAAAATTTGTGTTTTGTTTTGCAAACCACAGATACCTTACATTTGTACATTATTTTGTAGCAGATACAACCTTTTGGCTTGTGACCCCATTTTCAAAAATGCAGCATTGTGTTGGGCCCCCTTATCATGTTTCAGATGTCTGAGTTGTTTGCACTTCCTTCTCAGATGGTTTCATTTAAATAACAGTTTGAGGCCTGAAGAGTTAAATTATCTGATATTTCACAAAACAGCAAAGATCAGAGAGAGGTCCAAAAGATTAAAACACATGTATGCAGCAGAACGTTTTTTTCTTCCTCTGGTTTACCCTATTAATCTTCTTATGATCTCTCAGATATATGTTGTGAGCAGCTGAAGTGGGTCAGACCCCTGGGTGGGAACCCACTGCACTGAACTTTACTTAAAGTAGTTAAAACTAGCTCCACCATGACCAGCTAAAACAATACAATGCTGCTAACACATTTGCGCATCAGTTTTAATCATCTAATAATCTCAAATAATAATATATCAGTCAGAAGAGGCATCTTTCTGCAGAAAAAAATACTTCTACTTCTGATATTTGATGTATATTAATCTAGCGTTTACTAAATTAGAAGTTTAAGTCAGGACTTTTACTTGCAATGGCCCAGAGGAAAGGAAAATTTTCAAACAAGATTTTGATCATTTTCATCACATCTCAGCTCGCTCCTCATTTAAGATCTTAAAATGCTCTTTTCTCTCTCTCACTGCAGTAATCTTTGTTTGTCTATAGTAACCAGCTCTTGAAATAACAGTGATATCCAGTAGAAAACTTGACTGGCTGATGAATGAGCCTGCTCAGTGTAAGAAATTTGTCTCAGTGATCGAATTCAAGTCTTAACTCTGTGTATTTTACTTGTTCTTAGCGTTGATAGACCCCTGAGAAGCTGATGAGCACAGCAAAAGAGCTCCTGCTGATTTATTATTCTGCTCCTTATTTCTTCTAACAAACTGATTTATATCTGATGAGACAAAGAAACTCTTGTGAGCAGCAAATTTTCCTCAAGGGAAGTCTTTTTACTTTGTTGTTGTGGTACTTTTACTCCACTACAGGATCGGAATTCTTCCTCCATCACTTGTTTCTCATGAGAAACACTGGACATGTCATTACACATACAGTGATGTGACACAGTTTCTGACCTGGTGTCATGCCTGCATCTTGTGTAAACATCATGGAACATCAGCTTTGGCATGAAAGGGTCCCACATAGGTCAGCTCCATGTTAACAATGAGTGGGTTACGGGATGTAAAAGGGGTATAATATGCAATGAGCCGTGCAGCCTCCCTCCAAAGGGTGGGAGGGGATATTCAATATCCCATTGCCATGGAGACAGGTGTATGATCTAACTGATAAAGCTGTTACAGATGCCAAGTCACAATATTTTCAATTAAAAATTCTGGAAATCTGAAACTGAGTACATGTCTCATTCATTTTGGTTTTGTCCTGATGTGGCAATTTTTTGGATGACTATCAAAAGATGGCTCAATCAAGTTTGATTTTTTTGTGTGCCCTCAAACAATGATGCTTGGGGAATTAAGAAATGGTTGTCCGAGCATTTTAAATGCTATTATATTGTTAGGAAAGGATTTATTTTTAATCAAAAGGAAAAGAGCAACTGAAATTCCCCTGTTTTCTTTCTCTTTTAAAACATTTCTTTATGTTAGAAGGCATTATTGCCACAAGGCAGGGGAAACTGAATGACTATGAGAAAAGATGGAATAGAAGAAGGATGATAATAATATCAATATTCAGTTGTTTTCATTTGTTTATTTTGTTGTTGATTTGGTTTTTCATGTGTCTGTGGTTTGTTTTCCTTCGATCCTTTTGCTATGTCTATGTCAGTGGTTTATGATGTATAAAAAAAAAAACTAGGATAGAAATACAGTGGGTGCTTTTTATGCATCATTTAATGCACAATTTTTCCAAACTTTAGTCTGACATATTTGGCATTTAAAAGAAAAGTTGGATTGGATATTTAAAATAATTTTCTGAGAGTCTGAGTTTGTTTGGCTGCTGCCAGAAATGCTGCTCTGATACAGCCTGCAGTATGATAGTGTTAGTGTTACCCAGGTGTAAGAGCAAAGTAATCTACAGGCTCTCAAATGTAAACTGAAATGTGGACACAACCAAAAGACTCTGCATCTGTTATCACCATATCATGCACTTTATTGTTTGTTTTTAATATGTAACCCTGAAAAGCAGCACTGATACTGAGTTCATTATCCTGGTGAAATATCAGGAGTTTGCTGTGTTTGTTCTCACTTTGCTTCCCGGGCCATTGGCAGGTCAGTCAGGTATATTAAGGGGTTAAAATGAGAAAGCAGAGGTTACACACCAACAATATGTAGGTTATGTATTGGTTACAGGAGAAGGGGGAAGACTGGGGTTGTGGCAGAGAGCAGTGGAAGATGAAAAAGTGCTGAGGTCAGGTGTGGGCCGAGAGCTTTCCCAGTCCCCCGTGGGCCTGTGGTATTTCGGAGCCCAGTGCGACTCACAGTACATTACACCCTACTTCTGACCTTCAGTTATCTAACCAGCCTGCCAGCACCAAGCCAAGCAAACTCTCTCTGTCTCTGTCTCTCTTTCTCATCTTATTTATCTGTCGTCTACCCGCGCTCTCACCAGATAAGCCAAAGCAGTCAGAGCAGGATAATCAGTCCCTCCAGGACTCTGGGCTACTACTGGGATTGTTGTGGACTGAAATGTCTGATTTCATGGAAGCTTTTTATAAAAAAAAAATGTGATACATGTTGTGATATTTTTAGACTTTTTTTCCCCCAATGAAATTGCGATGTAGTGGTTTGGTTATTTAATTAAAAATACAAGGCAGCTTGTTCCAGTGAGAATAAAACCACAGTGTTCTGAGTTTTCCAAATAAGCTTACCACAATTGACTGAATGAAGCTTTCACACCATTTTTAAAGAGTTTATTTGACAGTTCATTCCTAAACTGTATTCTTTACCTCTCTCTCTCTCTCACACACACACACACACACACACACACACACACACACACATAGATTGTAACACAAACAGCCAAGCACACTTCTGTCACTGTGATTTACTAATTTGGTCTGGGTGATACAGAGACAAGCAGATATCATGATATTTTTCATTGAATACCTTGATATTGCTACTGCGATAATGCTGTAGGTATTACTGCTTTCACAGAATATTTACACGATGAAATTTCTGATGAATAATCATCAGGTAACTGGATATAATGACGAGTAAAGGTAAATAATAGAACAGCTAAAAGTCTGGTAGGTTTCGGAAATTATATTACTTTACTGTAACACAGCTTTTTAAAACCAGAAAAAGACAACACATAAGATATTACAATATCCATAATTTAAGACAATATCTAGTCTCATATGACAATATTGATATAATATTGCTATATTTCCTAGCCCTACCACTTACCATGCATATTCAGTATTACTCACCTTGCTTCTTTTCGCACATGCAGTAGATCTGGTACATTGTTGGGATCACAACCAGGCTTCCAATAAGGCAGCTTAGCCTTTACTTCCAGTTTTTCCCAGTGGTCTTTGGCGGTGTTGCAGCAAAAAACATCCCTTGCAGCCCAAAAAGCATTTTCCCCATAGGCCACCATTACAAAAGAGACGTCTGTAAAACTGTTGACAGGACACCTTTAACTGCTAACAAGGTCAGTTGTGAATCTTTCTACTATGAATTTCAGATCCTTGGAGGTTTTATATTTTCAAAACATTCCTCAAGCCAAGAAAAGCGATTTACATATCTGTGATGTCATCGCATAGTAAAGTCTAAGAGCTGAGCAGGAGAAACTCTACTGCGCATATTCAGTGGGCCCCATAATGCGGAAGTAAACCTGGAAGCTAGAACTTTTTCGGCGTCAGGTGAGCAGCTCCTTAGGACTGTATAGGCGCCATCTTGGTGTCCAGTATTTAGTTAATATTATACATCTACGATGATGAAATTGCAACACCCTGGACGAGCTGGATAATAGATGACTAATGCACCATCTTTGCAATGGCACAGGCTTTGGTTGAGTAATCAGTTTAGTTTATTCCTGATTGTGTGGACAGCGGCTTCACTTCACTGCCTAATTTAGGAAAAGGGAACTTTTTACAAACATTTATTTTCTGATGCATCTGAACTGGTGTCCAACTGGTCTCCATAACTGTGAGAGTGTATGATTTCATAGCCAGACTGAAATAAATCTGAAGTGCATAATGCAAACAAGGCAATATTTTTATAACATTTGATTTAATAACTTTGATGATTGATGCAAATTTGGCATTATGTCCTCAGTCCTCTGGAAAAAGTCTCAAATTTAAAGCATCAGAGCAAACAGTGACATTTTATGTCTTCATCCCTGGTAACACGGTCCAACAGGGCAACATTTATATCCCCTCTGGGACACTTTCATCTAGATGTCTGCTTTGACGGGTTGATGATTGATGGTCTGGTTTGGTCTCTGTTGTCTTCATAGTCTCTGGACTGCAGTTATGAAATCACCCCGCAGTGGACTGCTGAGAGAGCTGCTGCAGAAAGAGAGAGAGGAGCCTCTTTGTGCTGAAGCTTACACCTTTTCCCCACTCAAAAAAGGCCCCAGACGGAGAGGGAATTATAAAATATGATTATAATTTATGTGTGTGTGTGTGTGTGTGTGTGTGTGTTGGTGTGAATGTGTGCATACACCGTCTACCCATTCCCATCTGTTTTCTCCAGGTGAAAGTGTAGCAGTTGCTCTCAGTTAATTACTTGTTTCCCCACCCTGTCCCCACTTCCCCTCTCTCCCTCTCTGCTGCAGCTGAGTGGTACAGTACATTTCTTACAGTACACATCAAAAAACATCCCCACATTATGTTTGCAAACTTTGGGATTTTCCTTCGTGTCTCCTGTACTGTTCCTGCATCATTAGTGCTGCAGGCTGCTGGTTATATAATGGCCTGTACTGTAGAATCGCAAAGAAAGCAGGACGCAGCAGCTTTAGTCATGTTAGGAATGTACAGTGACATGTCTCACTGCAAATACAAATTACCCCTGGGGCCTGACTGAAGCCCTGTCTCAGCCCCTTTAGTCTTCCCATCTCTGCCTAAACTGTGCTTCCACTTCCCTCCTGTTCTTTTTTCCATCTCCAAAGTCTTCTGGAGCTTTTTACCCATCTTTACCCTCCTAACCTTTATCCTTGCTTAACCCACCCCAGACCTCCTACCCCACTCGTGTTTAAATAGGTAAATAAACTGACGGGGGGAGCGGAGATCTCACCCATGTGAGCTAAATAGACGCATGTCCATCCGCCCCTTTTCCATGACTGCAAATCATTATCACCATGGATACTTCCACAAATAGAGCAGAACACCCAGTGCATTAGAGACAAGCCAAAGGTATTGTACACACACAAGAATACACACACACACACACACACACACACACTCAGTTCATACCTGAAGTGAGAGGACAATGGTCCAGCCTTGTGGATAGCCTCCTTTCAGGGCCCCTCACATGCTCCGTCTGACCCATTTCTAGGCTCCCTAGCTGTGACATAGCAGTAAGTGCAGACACAGAGGAAAATACTTGGATGATTGAAGTGCCCAAACTGGGTCAAGACTGAAGCAGAATCTGGAGAAAACAAAAAAAGAAAGTAAAGTTGTTGTAAAGTTTGCATCTCCTGTAAGAGGTGAATAAACCTGGGAAATGAATGGACCAAAAAAAAAGCAAAATGCAAAAATAATTGGTTTATTTTCTCACTCTAAATGCACTCAAATTAATCTACTTGCTTTTTATTACATTTTCAGTAGTTAACGTACCTTTGCTTCACATTATTTCTGTAAAGATAGCAACAGCTGTAATTGCCCTAATCAGTGTTGAACCCAGTTTGTTCCGTGACGGCAGGCAGCTGACCCGCGGATGGCTGCAGGGAGTGCAACCGCTGGTAAAGCTTTAATCAGTTAAGAGGATTGATATGCGAGGTTACATACCTTTGTGGAGGGATTTTCTCTTTCAACATCATATTAACAACCACAGCTCAGCATGATACACACACACACACACACACACACACACATACACACGGCAGAAATTTCACTGGGAACAAAATGCATATTGCACACAAGGAAAGGAAATCCAATTCCAGATCAAAAGCACTGAGGAGAGACAAAATAAGACTTTAACATTAAAATAATTAAATAACCTTGACAAATACTGTTCCAAATTAGTTCACATCAGATTTAATACCAGTTTGCAGCCATAGAAGAAGAATCAAGGGTGAGTTTTGAAAGGAATATTAGAAAAATGACAGATATTAAAAAAACAAAAAGAAAAAAGAAAAAGAGATCCAAACAAGACAAAGACAAAGTCAAAAAGAAGATCACTGGCCACAGTTTTCAATTAAACATCTGGTATGTAACATGGACATCTATCTATTTGTTTATTTATTGTTTGTGTATCCTTTACTTAGCCAAGATGGTTCCATTAAGATACAAGATCCTGTCTTC